>NC_051391.1:11747892-11755392 GCF_015228065.2 Penaeus monodon | reverse complement strand
ACCATTGATAATAAAGTCAATAAAATTCGAAATTGTACATTAAATTCAGTAATGGCATCAACTAAAACTCGATAGACAGATTAGCAAATAGTTCGGAACCAGAGAACTAGGGCTCACCAAACAACCAACCAAGCTAAAAGAATCCAGTTCTTTACCATAGTTACCACTATTTTTGTAACTTATTTATTAACCATAACAACGTCTGCTGATGTATTTCTTGTAGTCCATTTTTGGATAAATTCTTAAATCGTGATATACAAGATAATCACCGACTTCCTACTCCAATCAAACACCAAAATTATTACTCTAGCGTCGCATTCGTATAATTTGCAGAAGTAGTGGTAATTGTTCTCCACCATGATTGTTCAATACATTAACTCACAGGTTTGGTACATTGTTGAAAAATGGAAAACGGAACAAGTCGCACATCTCGACGTTTGGAGGTCGCTGGACAGCCTTCATATAGGACGCCTTTACCTTAGGGGAAACCATAATTGAAATCTTTCATTAGATTCAGATAGACCATTTCCATTTCACCGTTTCATATCTCTAAACCATTCATATAATTGCTTAATTTTACTTTTAAAGCCCAACAATTTAACACAATGAGTAATTTATGCTTCCCGAGAGTTGGTTGTATTGAAAAAAAAAGAAATTAAATAATCAACATATCATTTTGCCCCCACCATTGCAAAATTGATAAACTTATATACAGTAATTGGGTTTACAAATGTTCCGTATGTGGGGCTCCCTAAGCAGATGTTCAATTTGGCCATTACTGAGTCCAGCTATTTCCAAATCAAAAACATTATACAAGAAATTCGATTCAACTAGAGACAGTTAATGCACTGTGTTCTCTTATTCAAGTGGCTCAAAAAATGATCATCCTGCATTCCTGATCACCATGAAAGTGGCTGAGCTCCAAGCTTTACACTTTGCCATAATTGATTTTGAATACAATGAAAAAATAACCATGGATGAGCTAATCCAAGGCCCAAATACCTACCTAGTCTCCAATATGTGACATGAGATGATAGAGCATCTCCACCATAATGTTATCATTAAGTTACTAGAAGTGTACAATGATATTCGGAAAAGCCACTCACAACCTCATGGCATTAACCCATCATCCCATATTGAAAGGAAGGGGAATACCAGATTCACAGTATCTTATCACAATTACAATGTCAAATTGCTTATGCAAACTCATAGAGCAAATTATAAGCAGTAACTTATTGCATATTTTGATCTCCCATAATTTTACTATTTGACGAGCAGAGCTAGTTCGGAAATGGATGCCAAATATTTGTTCAACTAGAAAAACTGGAGCATCAAATTCATGATGCTTTTGTCTGAAAACACTTACTAATTTCAATATTATTTTTATATAAATAACTGACGTAACGATAGTGTTTACTAGGTTTACATGGACATTTGCCTTATTCTACTAAAAAGTTTAAGTCTGACAGAACTTTCTCAGTCAAATTATTTTTTGATGTCACGTATTCAGAAATATTTGTCCAGACAAACGGAGTCCCACAAGGAAGTGTCCTGTAACCATCATTTCTGTGTATTATCAATAACTGCATTTTAGTATGTGACCAATTTTGTCACAGATTTCCTAGTAAGGCTTAGGACGGTGTCTTTTTCGAGAGGCTTTCATCTGGCAGGTGGAGACCATTATGCCGAGAGGATGCTGTACCTAACTTCAGATAGCTCTCTCCCCTCCATCCTTTAAACCTTAGATACTCAAGGTATGCTGATGATGGACGTATCACAGCATTCCAGAAGCAATGCCAACATCTCGGCAAATTGCATGCAACTACCATTGGAAAAGATTCATATGATCCAACACTACTGAAAGTTCTACTAAATTACTTGGCCTCTGACAGACTAAATTGTTAAGATCATATTGGATAATTAAAGATTTGATGTCAAGAAGCATTTAACATATACAAGCGCATTTCTAGAAGTTACATTCTTAATGATCGCATTTCCATCAGATAATGGCTCAAGCGTTAATAGCTCGACAATGAGCTCAATTCTGAAAAGTGCAGGTGTGCAGAACGCAAGTGCTTGAGTGGCTTGTGATACACTTGTATCACTTGAAGTACTTTCATTCCGTCTCAGTCACCGCTAACAAGAGCGAGGTTGTGCTGCCAAAATGACCAGAGAAACGAATTTTAGCATTTGAACCTAAAGGACCATGCTAGATTAGTAATTTTCTCAGAACCATTAACTTAAGTTACTTAGTGTCATCAAATTAGTCGATGTAGGTACTTCGGCATTGAAGTATCTTGACAATAAGCAGGTAGCTAAGCCTGGTCAACTAGTAAGCTGTGGACTTTTGCATAGTCTGTACGTATCTCAAGTGCTTTGTATCCACTATCAAGTCCAAAATTCATTTCCTGTGGTAATATGAGTTGAATAGCCTGCAAATAACACAGACCAGAGTGAGAAACAGGTTCTGTCCGTACCGCACATATTTATATACTGCAATTGTTACAGTAACCAAAAATAACATAACAAAATCACATAACAAAAATGGTTAATAAAATAATAAAAAGTCTATAATGAATCCAACAAGAGAGAGAGAGAGAGAGAGAGAGAGAGAGAGAGAGAGAGAGAGACAGACAGACGAGAGAGAGAGAGAGAGAGAGAGAGAGAGAGAGAGAGAGAGAGAGATTTTTCAACTCAAACAGTGACAGGAGACACAATGCAGCAGGACCCATTGAGTTTGATGAGGGGTCTGTCATACTTGTGGTTAATATCAAGCTATCTGAATAACTAACGGATAGGGCAAACCAACTAGTGAGATTTTATACTTAATATTGCCCTTACTTTACTAGCTACGGCCAAACACCAATCCCACACGGCTTCAGTAGATACTTATCCCTGTCAAAAGATTGAAACTAAGCTTCTGCCCTCCCGTAATGCTCATTCACTCTACAAAACTTATTTATCTATTAAGGCAAATAAGCCTTATGTCGGCAAATTAGAGGCCTGCGGTAATTATCATTAGGTACATCCTTGGTTGGAGAATGTTCCTACATTTCTTACCGACTTTTTGTCTAATAGCTTACGATGGGAGCTTGTATTATAGCGAGTACACACCTGTAAGCTTGTAAGCTGTAGGCTTGATTTTGAAGCAAATTGTTGCAGTGCAGAGGATGCATCTTACCAATCCATTAAATTGAACAATGAACAGATAAGGTAATAAAATTATTATAAATAATGTTCAAAGTGTAGCCGACTCATAACTTTCCCTCTAAATGTCATCAGCACTGGATTACTATTGTATTCGTCTTACTTTTAACCAGTTTACATAACTTTTCATCTGGATAGGGCAAATCAACTAGTGTTATTTTATACTTCAAATAGTCTTTACTTCATTGCATAGGGCCAAACACCATCCTAGGAAAATTTCCCCGTAAATGTAAAAATAATATTCAGAATCCTTGTAACGTCTTTCTATATGTCCAATGGATATAAGCATAACCAAGCCATTGTATACTGAAACACCCCATTTTGCTCACATCATGGAGAAGGCAAGGAATTTCAACTTTCCTTTGTAAAGCAAGTTCTCGTGAAACTCAACTCGGCCACCTTTAAACAGTGAAATGATCACCCCAGTCGTGTGGTGGAGAGAACCTTAAGAATATAATCGAAACTTTTTTGTTGATGTTTATCGGCCTATTTGATTTATAGTGCTCTCCCCGTTTAGCTGTGATTAGCGTATACATACATACATACATACATATATATATATATATATATATATATATATATATATATATATATATATATATATATATATAATACACACACACACACACACAAACACACATACACACTGCATAATCAGTGAAGAAGAGACTGGAGGATGCCAACAGGTGTTAATTAGAGAGGGTTGGTCTTAGTGTAGGTGAATGAAAGGGGTCTTGGCTTGTGCGTTTATAGTGGAAGATGGATGCGAGGCCCCAAGAGACCCCCATCCCCTTGTGAATCGAGGACGAGATGGTGGCGAACTTAGACCCTAAGCTGGAGTGTCTGAAGTGAAAGCACTGCGTCTTCCTACGGGAAGGCAGCTGTGTGAAACGACAGCCTACAGCCTTGTTGGGTATCACACACACACACACACACACACACACACACACACACACACACACACACGCGCGCACACACACACATACACAGCAGAATATAAATGTGTAGACAGGCAGGCAGGCAGGCAGAGAGAGAGAGAGAGAGAGAGAGAGAGAGAGAGAGAGAGAGAGAGAGAGAGAGAGAGAGAGAGAGAGAAAGAGAAACATATATATATATATATATATATATATATATATATATATATATATATATATATATATATATATATATATATATATATATATATATATATATATATATATATTATAGAGAGAGAGAGAGAGAGAGAGAGAGAGAGAGGGTGGTGGGGGGGGGGGAGAGACAAACAGACAGAGAAACACATGTAGATACACACATTTGTTGTGGCCAAAGGTATGAGAGAATTGCAATCCGCTTTGATCCAGAAATAATTGTGTTGTCACGAGAAAAGGAAATATGAAGACTGATTTCCTGTGTTTTCAAATCTCAGAACCTCAAAACACAGTTGTCTTAGTCGTCTGCTTGACTGATAAAAAAAGGGAAAAAGAAAGAACTTTTTTTTTTTTAGAGAAAATATCACCAAATATATTCTGAGAGGAAAGCTGGGACGGAGATACGAAAGAGAAACGGTAAATGCAAATGAAATGTTAAAAAGGATCAGTAAACATAAAAAAATATTCTTACTTTTACAAACATACATTCTTTGACATGCTACCTAACAAACAAACAAAAGAATATAATATATGCGTGATTACTTGCAGCTGTTAACTATATTTTTAAACTGGTGCAAGTCTTTCATTACTACAAAAAAACAAACAAACAAACAAACAAAAAGTGCTGAATATATTTTTTATTTTAGTTTGTCTTGAAGATAGAGAACTTTTCACAAACGTTATATTTCATGATAGAAAATTAATATTTTGTTTTCATTTAGGGAAAACTATGATAAAACAAGGAATAAACTGTAGTTACGAGCGGCCGCAGTACACATCTCCTTTAGTAATTTTCGGCTTGGTTGTATGGTCATGGGATTTGGGGGCATACCCCTGCCAATGTCGGCAAGTCTGTCAGCAAGCTCATTCCCTCTGTCCTTCCCTAAGAGACGCGTGGGCTAGGGCTCCCATGATTGCAACTGCCTCTGCCTGTAGCGAGGAGGCGTTGTCTGTTACCCTCATGGATTTTGTGGCATCCCCTGCTGCAAAGCCGGCGCCTGCAGTGTGGCTTAAGGGATCGACTGATCCATCCGTGAAGTATGTTCTACTACCCGGAGGAGTGATGGCTGCAATGACCCTCTGGCCTTCTGCCTTTAGACTAGGCGTGGGGTATTGACTCTTTTTCATTGACAGCCCACCATGGAGAACTCCATCGTGGTTTGTGCCCACGGCGGGGCTTCGACAGAGTTATGGTGGGGGGTGTCCATGGCCTTAGCAAGAAGCTGTTCTTTGAGTTGATGGCGTATTAACACCCTGGCTGTGTGAGACAGCCATGAATTGTTTGCAAAGAGCTCGTTGTCTTGTTCTAGGCGTCTGACTATTTTTTTGTCTTAGGCTTGTGTTCCTGGGAGCCTGGATGACCTTTGACAGGAACTGTGCTACCATTAGATCGATTCGTGAGTCCAGGAGGAGAAAGTTTGCCTCCAAGAGGAGGTTGAGGACCTTCGTCCACCTTGGGGCACCCAGAATGATCCTGGCAGCTTCATTTTGGACCGTCTCCAATTTGTTTTTGTATTTTCTCTTTATGGCAATCAGAGCGACTGAGGCATAGTTCACAATGGGCCGGACGGCATACACATAGAATGATCTTAGTACTTTGTGTCTGGCTCCTATGTGTCTCCCAGTCATTGCTCTCAGGACAGACAGTCTTGTTTTGGTTCGGTCAACCAGGTACTGGACTTCCTTCTTAAGAGCGTGGCTATGCTGTGCGCTGTGCGCATGCCCCTGGTGAACCCATGGAGGTGTTCATGTGGGAGTCCTATTTTCCATTGGAGCCGGTTTAGTACCATCCTCTCGGCCGTCTTGGCCAGACAGCTGAGGAGAGAGATGGGGCGGTACTTCCCTGGCTCCTCTGGTTTGGGGATGGGAACTATGGTAGCCCTCTTCCAACTCTGGGGTAGAGTGGATGTTTCCCAGGACTCGTTGATGAGTTGCAAGAGTGCAAGCTCACCTGCTAGTCCTAGGTGGGAAATGATGGGGTATTCATTCACGGCATCGCTTAAACTCCAGGACTCCCGTCTCCACGGCGCACAAGGCTGCCACGTACGGCAAACACGTGGGTAGGTGTAAACCCCTGGGGAGAGACCAGAGGGGATGCCCTTCCACCTACAGGACATCATTGTTTGGAACCCTTTTACTCATCCCTCTGAAACAGCTACCCGAAGGCTGCTTCACCTCAGTGAGGGAGGGAAGCTCTTGCACTTTTTCCAGGTGGTTCCTTTCATCCCTCTGAAACAGCCAATCAAAGGTTGTTTCACCTCAGTGAGGGAGGAGAGGACCTGTACCTTTACAAAGTGAATCCCTTTTCCCTCTGAAACAGCCACCCAAAGGCTGTTTCACCTCAGTGAGGGAGAGAAGCTAACTTTCGAGGCGGTTCCTATGGCGGGACGGGAAGGTAGTGTTCTGTCTAGCAGCAGCTATTTAGACAGAGCCAGGCTGAAGGCCTGATAAAGTGAGGGCTCCTACCTGCTTATTCATTCCTATGCGAAAAACTAGAGTGGCAGTCATCAAATGGTCTGCCATACCAGTCCCTAGCAAACAGAATGGCAACTCTATGCACACCGTAAGGCAGGCACGCTAAGGCCCCCAAAACACACCCTCCCCTGCAGGAGATAGAAGTCTGCTCACCAGGAGGTGCGCAGAAAGTTATCCTAATGCCGAAAAATCCGTAAAGGAAAGAATAGGCTAGAGGGCACGAAGCTAAATGCGATTAGCATCGCGGCAGCAACCGAGAGTGGACGCGAAAGCGCCAGGATAACGCGTAATTTGCTGTGGGGCGGGTCCAGTACATCTCTTTAAACCGCCCAAGCAAAAACCTTGAGACCGAGAGGTCATAGAAGCTCTCTTGGCATTATCTGGCTTGGCGCAACCCGCTGCGCCCCGTCGAACACCTTTACCGGTACGTTCCTCCCTTCGCTCTGAATCAGCCACGTAAAGGCTGATTCATCGCAGGGAGAGAGGAGAGGAGTGTCCTTCCAGGTGTGCTGCTGTTGACTGTGGACTGTGTCACTGAAACTCACTCTTATTCAGAACACTTCGGACACCTTTGTCGGTGGCAAAGTCTTGTTCGGCTCTGATTAGCTGCGACGCAAGGCAGCTCGACAGTGATTGGCTGATGGGTACTAGAACTCCAGGCCCAGCTCTTTTTTTCTTTCTCTATTTT
>NC_051391.1:11740392-11742892 GCF_015228065.2 Penaeus monodon | reverse complement strand
CCACTGAAGTGTTAAGGTAATGGTAATGGTAATATCATAAAATCAAAATACAAATACATATAATAAAGACAAGTTTACAATATAAAAAGGACAAACCCTGTCATGCTTGTCTATAAATCGAAGCTAAAATAAGAATGCGAAAAATAAATCTTAATCTAAAAAAGAACATTTAAATGACGATCAAGATTATTAAAAACACTAAATAAAATAGTTCGAAGGCAAACTTTAAGAAAAATAAAAGACATCAATGATTTCTTGAAAGAACGAAGTAAAACACAGAAAATGTGATATACGCGACTTAGAAAATAGGGTAAAAAGGGAAACTTAACTAAAATGATCAGGAGTAAAACGGTAAAAAAAGAAAAAAGAAAAAAAGAAAAAAAAAGATCTGGACACCCTATCTGGATTCTACGTGTCTTTCACAATATATATA
Organism: Penaeus monodon; assembly: GCF_015228065.2. Taxonomy (NCBI): domain Eukaryota; kingdom Metazoa; phylum Arthropoda; class Malacostraca; order Decapoda; family Penaeidae; genus Penaeus; species Penaeus monodon. Next base: position 11,742,459 of record NC_051391.1, on the reverse strand, counting down.
TATATATATATATATATATATATATATATATATATATATATATATATATAATCATCATCATCATCATCAAGGGGCTAACGCCGACGGGGGCGCATGGCCGCATCCACCCTTCGCTTCCAGCCACGAGGATCCCTCGAGGCGAGTCTCCAGGCAGGCCCATGGCCCATCTCTAATTCCTCGCGACAGGTCTCGTCGAGCTGCCCAAGCCATGATCTCCTGGCTCGTCCCACAGGTCTCCTCCACCCAGGGTTGTTTCGCAGAGAGACAACCTGATGGGCAGGGTCGTCCACAGGGAGACGAGCTAGGTGCCCATATAGCCTGAGTTGGCGATCCCAGATTATGCAAGTAACAGGTCCCATGCCAGTCTCATGGTGTAACCGCCGGTTGGACACGCGGTCCTGCCAACTGTATCCCATGATCCGGCAAAGGGACTTGTTACAAAAGGCATCAAGGTGAGATTCCAAGACACTGGATAGTGTCCAGGTTTCGCTTCCATAGAGCAAAACTAGCAGTATCAAGGCCTTGAAGATATGCAGTTTGGTCCTTCTGCATAGGTACGGACATCTCCAAACGCTCTTGTTGATCGAGTTCATGGCTCCTGCTGCCAGACCAATCTGTCTGCTGACTTCTTGGTCTGACAGCCCAGAGATATGGACCAAGGTATGTAAAACTCTCTTACAAGGTATGTAAAACGTCCTCGCCGCAGGCATGGATCGACTGAACGGGTTCCCCTAACAGGCCCCTAAATTCTTGGTCTTGGTCTTGGGCCTCTAGGCCTAGGGGTTTCGCCTCATTGCTAAAGGCATCACGAGCCGCCACCAGTGACTCCAAGGACTCAAATAGGATAGCAACATCGTCCTCAAAGTCAAGATCTGAGACCTTGATACTGCCTAGTGTTGCTCCACACTGACTTCGGCTCGTAGCTCTGCCCATTATCCAGTCCATACAGGTGTTGAAAAGTGTTGGTGCAAGGACACAGCCTTGCCTCAACCCTGAATTAACAGGGAAAAAGTTCAACAGACCCCCACCACACTTTACAGCACTTTCAGTACCAGTATAAAGACTTGCTATTAGGCCAATAATCTGTGTCGGGAGTCTCAGGATCTCCCATAGCGATTCCCGATGCACCGAGTCAAACGCCTTCTTGACGTCGATGTAGGTTGCAAGCAACCCACGACCAAACTCACGACGGCGTTCCACAATTACTCGAAGCGCTAGTATACAGTCTATCGTGGACTTGCCAGGAATAAATCCAGACTGCTCCGGTCTCTGGTGCTTCAATAGGTGGTTGCGGATCCGTTCCAGAAGAATGTGGGCGAGAACTTTGCCTGGTATGCTGAGCAGTGTAATGCCACAGTAGTTGCTACAATCCCAACGAGGGATGACCACGCCCCTCAGCAGGTCAGGGGGAATGGTACCAGACTGCCAGATGGCAGTCAGGACTGTATGCAGGCCCCAAGCCATAGGTTCACCCCCAGCCTTTAGCAGTTCAGCAAGGATATCACATATGCCTGCAGCTTTCCCACTCTTCAGCTTGGAAATCGCCATCCTAACCTCTGTTAGGGTAGGAGGTTCCTCGCTGATGGGTGGGTCCGGCACAGGCACTGCGACATTGTAGTGAACTATCTTTTGAGGGGATCCCAAGCTATTCGTGGCAGAGCTGGACGCACGGAACTTCCTCTCGTGGCCACCAGGGACCAGCACCAACCTTAACTATTACGTGGTGCACACAAAGACATTGAAAATAAAAATTATTTGTGATTTACTACTTTACTGTGTTGTAATTCTTATCACTGCATCTCGTATAAAATTAAAAGAAAAAAACACATGGACACCGGGGTTTCAGAACCCACTTTAACCCTCCTTGCTTGCCGCCTTGAAGACGCTGTCGGGGGGGTTCTGTAAGAAAAGGGGACTCTCGCTCGAACGGCCGAAGCTACAGGTACTCTCTCTCCTCATCCAACGAGCAGTTTGCTTATAGCAGTAAGGCTTTCTTTCCGTAAGCCAGAGATCCTGGACGGAAGACTGCCTCTCTCCAATTCGTTTTATAGCAGGAGGTTTCCTGCT
>NC_051391.1:11667892-11725392 GCF_015228065.2 Penaeus monodon | reverse complement strand
GCGTTATCTGTGGCTTTGTCATAAAAGAAATCTACTTGAATACCTCTATTCCTCTACTATTCGTGCGTTTCTTCCATTCGCACACCTGAACCAGGTGTGGGCGGCAGCGGCCATACAGATCTTTTATTCCTTGGGTCCCGGATGGGGGTCGCTCATCTGCTTCGGTTCCTACAACAAATTCAACAATCGGTGCACGAGGGACGCGCTCATTGTCCCCGTCCTGAACAGCAGCACCTCCATCCTGGCGGGATTCGTCGTCTTCTCGGTGCTCGGCTTCATGGCCAAGAGAGCTGGCGTTTCTATTGAAGAACTTGCTGTTGCTGGTAAGATTGTTAGAGAAGGTTTTGCTATATTACTTCCTGATTTTAACAAATACAAGAAAAGAAAGTAATAGGGGACTGCCCATGGTTTAATTCAGTATGTATCGTTAATGAGGTAAGCATAGAGCATGAAAATATTTCCTCAGGCCCGTCCTTGGTGTTCGTCGTCTACCCTGAGGCTTTATCCCTGATGCCGGTTTCTCCCTTGTGGTCCGTCCTTTTCTTCCTGATGTTGTTCTTCCTGGGCATCGACTCCTGCGTAAGTCGATCATATAATGCCGTTCGTGTGAGTCATTTGTGCAATTTAGAGAGGTAGCAGTGGATGGATGGCTTGCAAACTTCATACCATCTGCATTCCATTTCAGTTTGCTTATTTAGAGACTCCAGTGCTGTGCATCTTAGACGAATTTGCAGAGTTACGTGGTCGCAGAGGCTGGGTCACTTTCTTCATATGTTTCATTTCCTTCTTGGCAACAATCATCTTTGGGACGGATGTAAGTAGACGGTGCACAGGGATCTAGGAAATACTGGCAACAATAGCAACGAAATGCGTCAATTTGAATACTCTTTTGAGCAGTTTGGGTATGAATATACATATAGATTCATATTGCATTTCAGGGTGGGATATACTGGTTAACACTGGTTGACTGGTACTGTGCTTCATTCACCGTTATTGTTGTTTGTTTGTGCCAGATATGCATATTCGGCTATTTTTATGGTAAGTAGAAACCCTTTAGAGTTTGGCATTCAAAAGCTACAGATATGTTGAGTATATCCATTTAGTGTTGCTAAATTCGTTGGCGGCTTTCATGCAATGAATTTTCGGCGTAATAACCTTTATTATCATTATTTTTGGATGAAGATTTTGTTATTATATAATTAGCATTTACATGTTTGTCCTCCTTGTTATCATCACCATTATTATACTTATCAAACATTATGATCATTATGTTGATTCTGATTTCATTGTTGCTCCAGTATCATCTTATTTCACGTAAATATGAATGTCATCTGTCCACTTACGAGTTTCTTTCCTGTAGGCGCTGGTCGAACTGTGCAGGACCTTCAGCTGATGATTGGACGACGCATTGGCTACGGCTGGTGGGGCACTTGGCTGGTCGTCACTCCCCTTGTGCTCCTGGTAAGTACACAAGAGAGTAACTGGTTGTCATTCTACTCGTGCTCGTACAAAGTACAATGATTAACTTGGTATCATGTTTCTTGTCAGTGTAAAAGGTGCTGCATCGTAATAATACTGGGTAATAATCACCAATGATTGATTAATCATGTTCATTATCCTTTTACTTTTCATTTTTATTTATCAGTTTTATTTTATCCTTTTTTTATAATTGAATATCGTCCGTGTGCAAGATATTTTTTTTTCAAGTGATTAAAGCTTGTTCATTAATTATGTAGAAAAAACAACAGCACCGCATTATTCGAGACATGTTCAAGAGAGTTTGATGAACCATAACACCACAATTATAGGTTCATAAGCATTTCGTTAACAGGGCATCCTCATGAACACTGTGCTGAATCAGTCTGGCGCAGGATACCGAGGGCAGACCTTCCCGACCTGGGCTCAGAGCACCGGCTGGGTCATCGCCCTCACCTCCATCCAATTCATTCCAACTTACTTCCTCTACTACTTTTGCTTTAGAACTGCTGGCTCGTTCAAACAGGTAATGCTGCACAATAATAATAATAATAATAATAAAATTATATATATAAAAGTACTGTAAGTTTCAGTCCTTTGTTGGCCATCTAGATTAGGGGTTTAATAAGTGGTCGATATCGACCCCCATGGATCGATGGAACCATCCAAGGAGTGTATAAACAGCCACAATCGAAAAGGAGTCGATTAATAACCAGGGGTCAGTGAATATTTACAGGGGTTGAAGGGACCATTGAAGTCTCGAATTTTAAATTCACGTTGATATTTCGTAAAAATCTGCTTTTACTACTTTTACTGCTATTACTACCAGTACGACTGCTTCTAAACATATTGATTTTATCATAATAGCTTTTTTCTGTCCTTCAGTTAAAATTTAGGGGGTCGATAGAAAACTTGAAACTCCATTGGGGGTCGACGAGCCTAAAAGTTTTAGAATCCCTGCCCAAAATGGCGGCTGGAATGAAAGGTACACAATCTTTATAACATAAAACGTAACTATTTGTACATAAATAGCATAAATAGCATCCTTACTATGCATTCCACCGTACTCAAACAAGCAAAAAGACTTACAGAAATAAGTTTTCTGTGAAGTATGATATTCAGCAAAGATCAGCTAGATACAAGCATATCAGTAATTTAAAAAATGATATGAATATGATTTTGCTGAAATTAATATGCATGCAAAATGCCTGTGAAATGCAAAATATTGGTGCTTGGTACTCTCGTATTGCTCAGTCCACCCCACCTTTGGAACAGCCTAGATCAACGCTGCCCCTCCCCCACCCAAAAAACAGAAAAGAAATAAGAAAAAAAAATCAGCCAATAACAACTTTCCTACTATTTTTTTTATTCATATTTCTTTCCAGCGGATCAAGTCCTGCCTGTCCCCGTCGGCCGCCTGGGGCCCAGCCCACCCGAGCCACAGGGAGAAGTGGATGCAGCACCGCCTCAAGTACCCTCTGCGTCACCGCCTCCTGCATCCCAACCTCTGTGCAGAGAATACGTCTCCACCAGATGTGTTTTTGAATATCTTGTAATTTGTCTGATGGGGAAACATGTTTTGACTTTTTTATCTAGAGACGCGTACAACGTTAATGCAATTTTATATAGTGAAAATAACTCAGTAATTCAATAATTTCCTAAATTTGCACTGTAAAGCTTTATTCGAGAAATACAAACAAGAGAGCGCACCTTCACGACTCCCGACTGATTATGTTTAACAAAACTGTGGTTAGACATTTGTGTAATCATTGTATATTATGGCTTAAAGATATTTTATTCTTTATCAAAACTGTGTTATAATTTTCTTCATGCAAACTGAGACAACATTAAACTGCCAGGCATTCACATTATACCCTATAGTATACAGCATATCAGTGATTCCCAAAGTGGTTGCCGCGAGAATGTGAGTGAGACTCTTAATGTTACTTATAAGGGGGGGGGGGGGAATTTACATACATTTTAAGAAGCTGACAAGTCTAACTACACACACACACACACACACACACACGCACGCCCGCACGCACGCACGCACGCACACACACACACACACACACACACACACACACACACACATATAAGCACACACACAAACACGCACGCACGGAGAGTACAGTGCATCGCATCAGTGAAATACAGCTCTTGTTGATTGATTGATTTTTAAAAATTATCTGCCGCGTCAACTGCTAAGGTCATTAGCGGCGGATACTTTTTAGATAGTAATATTAAAATATTTAAAACTTTAAAAATCTATCAATAAATATCTTACAAATAACATAAATAGATTAAAAATCAAAATATAAATATTATGCTCTAAGTGGATAAAATTATTGCATAAACATTATGCATAACTAAATTTTATTGAAAATATTAGTGTCCCTAAGGAAACTAATAAGACCCTCTGTGTCACAATCCTCCCCCAATATATTTTTTCAGTGTATATGGGGGAGACAAGTACATACGTCTTTGGTCTGAAAATGCACATCTTTCCACTACATGTGCGATCGTTAATGGCTCTTGGCATCCCTCACAAAGTGCTTGACTTTTAGCCATCATCGGCCCATGAGTCAGTCTTGTGTGCCCGATTCTTAGTCTTCTTAATGCAACTTTTCATATGGGATGGATGTTGGGCATCCAACTGCAATGGTCATCTCTAATCTCTCGCAGTTTGTTTCTACAGGTATGCCTCCATTGTTCCTTCCATCTATCGCGAAGACAACTCCTGATGCTGGATTTCAGGTCGGTGTGTGGGAGAAGAAAGCGAGCATCACAAGGCTGAGCGGCAGCTACCTTGGCCTTCCGATCAGCTCGCTCATTCCCACTGATACCAACATGCGCTGGCACCCAACATAGAGTTATCCTTTTACGTATTGACATCGGTGCAAGCCAATCTTGAACCTCCCTCACTTCTGGATGAGATGAGTTTAAGCTCTTGATTGCTTGCAAGGCACTACGAGTCACAATATATTACAATAGAATGGTTTGTAAGATCTCTAGTCATCTTAACTGCTGCAAGGATGGCATGTAACTCTGTAGTGAAGATCGAGGCTACTAGAGAAAGACTGCTAAATACAGTTGCCCAGCTCACTGCTGCAAAGCCCACACCATTTTCAGATTTAGAACTATCTGCTTCTACTTCGGATCTTTCCCCTTTCCCAATTCCAAACAAATCCAGCTCGACTTGATTAGTCCAAGGGGGGAAAGGGGAATTCCAACAGCCAGGACTTTAATAAGATTTAAATTAAGATCTTCCACAAGATTACTTATTCTCCTACCATAGGATCAGCTATCCTCAAAGAGGTTGAAAACCAATCTGGATGTAGGAGATCCTGGAATCCTTTGTAGTCTCGTGTACTAAATCAGGTTCATGTAGTCCCGGTGTAATGAAAGAGTTGGTTCTCCACTCTCAGCATACAGGGACTCCACAGGTGAAGACCTGAAAGCCCCTGTACAGATTCTGAGAGCTTCATTATGAACCGAGTCCAATAACTGGAGAACTGTGGGAGTTGCAAGTGAATAAGCCTCACATCCATAGTCAAGCTTACTATGAATAAGCGCTCGGTAAAGCCGAAGAAGCGTTGTGTGGTCTGCACCCCAAGATAGATGTGAAAAAAACCTGCAAAATAAAAAATGCTTTTGTAGCCTTCACTTTTAACTGTTTGATATGAGGCACCCATATAAGCCTTGAGTCAAAAATTAGACCCAAGTACTGCACCTCTTCGAATGCAGTGGGGTTGCTCCTAAATAGAGGGAAGGATGGAACTTTCCTCGTTTGTAGAAATGTATAGCCATGGTCTTGCTTTGTGAAAATTTGAACCCATTGTATGTTGCTCACTGTACAACCTGATTTATTGCGGTCTGCACGTGTCCTTGTACATCCTGTAAGCTTCCTCCTGAGCAGTACAGTGTAGAGTCGTCCACATACAGATTACATGAGACAGCACTTGGAACAACCTTTACGCTGTCATTTATAGCAATGGCAAACAGGATCACACTTAAGACACTCCCTTGTGGGACCCCTTCCAGCTGATTTTCCAGATTAGAGAAACTGTTTCCCACCCGAATTCTAAACTTCCTGTTAGTAAAGAAGCTTTGTATGTGAAGGTAGGTAATGCTCCTCTTAAACCATTGTCATACAGCTTCATGAGTATGCCATGCTTCCAAGTAGTATTGTAAACCTTTTCAAGGTCAAAGAAGACCGCTAACATCTGACGTTGCTGTGTGAAGGAATTCTGTATAGCAGTTTCCATCGTTACAAGTGCATCTGTGGTCGATCACAATTTTCTAAAGCCATATTGATATGGTGTCAGCACATTTTCCTTTTCTAGCAGCCATGTCAACTTGAAGTTTACCATTTTCTCCATCAGCTTGCAGATGCAGCTGGTGAGAGAAATTGGTCTGTAATTTCCTGGTGTGGAAGCATTCTTGACAGGTTTAGGAACAGGAATGATTATAACCTCCTTCCATGTGCCCTCCCTATAAATCCTATTGAATAGGTCCAATAGGAACTTCTGGGAGCTCTCCAGTAAGTGAGATATCATTTGGTATGGAATATTGTCACTTCCTGGGACAATCTTAAGATAGAGCTGCAAAGCAGACTCCATCTCCTTGCACAAAAATGGCAAGTTGTATGGAGGTTCTGCTGCAGTCTTACTGAAGAACGGCACTGGGTGTCGTTCCTGTTCATCCCAAAGAGAGGAGAATCGGGCACTGTAAAATGCTCCAGAGGAGATCTCATAGCTCATTTGCAACATATTTTTTGTCTGTGATGATTATGTCATCTATCTTCAAAGCAGGTGGTGACATGGATGTGCTCTTTCCAGCGATCTTACACATCTTGTCCCATACCCATGCCAAGGGGGTCCCAGAGTTAATCGAGGAGATATACTGTCTCCACGACGTCTGCCTAGCCTCCTTTAGGACTCGCCTGGCCTTGGCTTGGGTCCTTTTGTAATGGATCAAGGTTACATTGCTAGGGCGTCGCTTCAACTTCCTTAAAGCAGCTTTTCTTGCTCTGACAGCTTGTTGGCATTCATCAGACAACCATGGTACTGAAGGTCGAGGGTACTGACCGCTACATTTGGGAATGGATGCTTCTGCTGCAAGGTGAATTTGTAATGTGAAATGATTAACAGCAGCTTGAACACATTGAAAATCATTCACAGATCCTTTCAATACTGCAGTTGATCTAAAAAAATTCCAGTCCACATGTTCAAGTCGCCATCTCTGCACTCTATTGGCTAGAATACCATTCACCTTCTCCAAAAGTATTGGAAACTGGTCGCTTCCATAACCTGCCAAGTAAAATTCAACTGTGAATCAGGTGAATCAATTGACAGGTCTATACTGGAGAATGTCCCAGTTTGAATTTGGAAATGTGTTTTACTGGACAGTGTCACTGTCCAGTAAAACCGCATCTACTCTTAAAAACAAGGACTCAAAGGTCCTTCCTCGAGGGTTGCACAAAGTGTCTCCCCAGAGGTGATGTCGACCATTGAAATCTCCCAAGAGTAGAAATGGATGTGGCAACTACCCAAGTAGATCTTCCACATCATCTATGTTGAGATTATGTGGAGAAAGCCTATTTTCACAGCCTTCACCTGCAGTGTTGTCTGCAGGTGGATGGCCTGGAGGGGAATATCCATTACTGCTACTCCTCCGTGAGGTCCATTATCAAAAGTCCCATAATTGGCTTGAACTTGGAATCCTCTCAGAGAAATGGGACAATTTTCCCTGGTCATAATCTCTTGTAGGCATACACAAACTGGGTTACATGAAGCTATCAGATGTAGTTCTTCCCATTTTGAGTGAATTCACTGATAGTTCCATTGGATTAGAGTATCCAGTTCTTCAAACTACCTCTTCATAAGGTGTTTGGCAACACCTGTGGTCAAGGTTTGCCCCACACCTTTAGGCTGTCCGTTTCCAGGATCTTGGAAGTACTTTTGAAGGGTTGTTTACCTGTGGAACTAGTTTCCATAGGTTCCTTTTGACAGGCTCAGGATTTCTTTGCCTGGGCAAAGGACAGACCTGAGCCTTTGCTTCAGGGACATTCTGTCTAGCAGTGGAGGCCCCTGTGGATGTGGTGGCAGCTGGAGCTGTCACTGTTGAGGCCCCTGGAGCCCTTCCTGACGGCTCCAACGACCCCACTCTGAGAAGTCTTTCAAACAGACTCAGGATTCCTTTGCCTGGGCAAAGGGCATACCTGAGCCTTAGCTTCAGGGGCATTCTGCCTAACAGTGGAGGCTCCTGGATCTGTCACCGTTGAGGCCTCTGGAGCCTTAACTGATGTCTTAACTGGAGTCTCCTCAATAGACCCCTCACTCCTACTCCATTTCTGGTGGAACAACTCACCAGAGGTAGTTTCAGCAATTGAGGACTGATGTTTAAAGGTAGTGGGAGAGGGTATGGTGGAAGAAGTATTGGAGGGCAAAGGTTGGCGGGAAGGAGGATGGGCTAGAAACAGAAGCAAAGGACTTACCGGGCTGTGCAAACAGCACATGGGCACGTCGCTTTGCTTCTGAAAAACTAACTTTCTCCTTGCTCCTTATTACCAATACTTCTTTTTCAAATTTGGATCTTTTACATTGCTTTGAAGAAGCCACATGAGCTTCTCTGCAGTGGTAACAGCATATTGGGTCTAGACAGTTGTCATCTTGATGACCTGTTGTACTACGCTTTACACACACTCTTGGTTGTCCATTTTCTTTAAAGCAGCAAGAGTTGGCTTCATGCCCATAACCCTGGCAGAGGAAGCACCACACAGGGTTGGGCACGTTACCTTGAGTTGGTACTATGCCAACTTAACTGATTTTGGAAGGACTAATGTGTCAAAAGTTAGGAGAGCTGATGTCGACTGTTTCAAACCATCAACTTTCTTCTTATAACAACCTGGAAGACCCTGGCGATCCCATTGACCCAAAGCCTTGCCCGTTGAAGTTGATGATTATGCTAATGGGTGGTTAAAACTGTTACTAGGACTGGGCTGTGTCCTGCCGGAACATATAATTTGAATATTTTGTGGACCAGTTGGGGGGTGGGAGTGGTAGCCCCCAAAGGGATTTAAGTATATATGAAAATATATTTGTGTGCATATATATATTTACATATGTGTGTATATATACATATAAATACATATACAGACATTATCATCATCAGCCTGTAGTAGTCCACTGCAGGCCTCTCTCAATCTTTTACAATTTTGTCTGTTTTGCATTTTTTTGTTCAAGTCTTGGCCTTCAAATTTTCGTTATTTCGTCATGCCATCTTGTCACTGGTTTGGTCCTTGACCTCTTTATGTTATTTATAGACCAGTCTGTTACTTTCTTTGTCCTTCTGTCGTCCTGTCTTCGACATATATGACCTGTCAATTGGCATTTTTTCTTTTATGTTTTCACAAGTATATCTTCCACTTTTGTCTGTTTCCTGATCCATGTCACCCTCATCCGATCTCTCAGGCTAATTCCCGGTATCAACCTCTCCATCCCTCTCTGGGCACTTATTAGTATCCTCTCCAGTGATTTGGTTGTAGTCCATGTTTCTGATCCATAGGTCATAACTGGGAGGACGCATTAGTTAAAGACTTTTCTTTTTAAACATAATGGTAAGGACTCTCTAAGTATATCTGTATCAGCCGAAGGCGCTCCAGCCTAGACAATGCATTGCATAATTTACTCTTTGCTAGATGTGTTGTCTGTACGAGTTCCCTTATGTATATAACTGTTAAGTACGGTAGCGCTTCGCCTTGTACATGTATCTGTTCAAATTGAACTCTACTATGAACATGATCTTAGCTTTTTCTTGTTCACCCTAAGTCCGATTTTCAACTTTCTTATTCAGATAATTTATAGTTGCGCATTTCATTTGCAGTAGTTACCACGTCGTTTCTATCCGTGGCTGTTTGAGTTGTATAGATTTATGTAAAAGTCTTCACTAGTCTTATGTTTCATCCTTATTATATGTCACTTCTCCATCTGGTTTCTCTGTTCCCTATTCTGAGTCTGTTTTTAAACTGTTTTCATGTAGTACCTGAGTCACAGTTTCATCTTTGAGTATTGAATTTCCGTACATCTTCTTCTTTTATTTATAACCTTTGTTTGTCAGGTAATTCTATTTTGTCTCTTGTTTTACGATACTTTTTAGTTCTTACCGCCTCCTTTCAAGTGCAGCTTCATTATCATGTCATTTAACTGTTTGTTGATTTGGTCAATGTTGAGATTTTTCATCGCTGAGCTGTGAATATTGTTTTGGATGTTAAAGTCGGTCGCTCTGGTCTTTCAAGTTAATTAAATTTAGCTGTAGTTTTTATGAGTATGTCCTCTCCCTTCTGAGGTGTAATTTAATTTGGCCTCTTACCATTCTAGGGTTGTTGCCCAACATTTACTAAATTAAAAACTTCCCGATATTTTGCTATATCGCTCCTATTTGAAAATTTTGAAGTAATTTCGTTTTGGATATTAGATGGTGACTTCCATGTCCATCCACTCTAGTCTTTTTTCGAAGAATGTATTCATGATATTGGTGATGGAGCCTCCACAAGCATTTGTCCCTTCTCATTCCTAGTGCCTATTCTGTGATTCCCCACTACGGGTTTCACCGTCTTTTACCGATTTTGGCATTAAAATATCAATTAATTATTGTGAAATGGATTTTTACTGTCTGACTGGCTAAATGGACATCTTCATAGAAGCTCTCTATTCCCTTTATCACTTGGGGCTATGGGTTGAGCATAGACTTGAACAATCTAGGTTGAACTATTGTTTTAGTTTATTTTTACTGAAGCCACTCTTTCGGGTTACACTATAGAATTGCACAAAATTCTTTTCGAAGGCGTTTGTGAAAATAAAAAACTACACCTAATTCCTGATTGCTACCCTGGGGTTTACCTCTCCAAAAAGCACGTGTCCATCATTTAGAATCTTCTGTTTTTTTGCCTAGTCTTCTGAGTTCACAGAGTCCTACAACATCCCATTTAATGAAAGAGATTTCCTCAGGTAATGCTAGTAAGTTGGATTCAGTTCTCACTATCCTCATATTACATGTGGAAAGGTACATCAGCGTGGGGCAGCCTGTTTTTAACATGAGAGTTTTAGCACCCCCTGCTTCGGAGCGATCTTAATTACCGCTGTAACCAGGGGCTCCTTCGCCTCCGAGGAATGAGGGCCGTTGCAGCCATAGCTTTTTGATTGAGAGGTACGCAGCCGAATTACCCCCCCCCCCCTTCTACCTACTGGCTTAGGTGTATCTCGGTGGGAAGGGGAGTAGTAGCCGAGATGCTACTGATAAGCACCTCCAGCAGTCTAGTGAGGACAGCAACACACAGGCGTCCTCACTACACCAGGGTATACTCCCGTGAGCATGGGCTTGAGTATCAGAAGTGCATATATGTATAATTATATTTTATACAATGATTTAATTTATCCTTATGTACACCTAGTGCAGACATAGTTGTTCACCCCCTAAGTATTACGCCTATGTTCATTTTCGTGAACATGCACATCCAATCATACAGCTTTACATATGCTCCTATGCATATGATATCCATACATACTCCTACGTTATACACAACTAAACACATGCACATGCATGAACATATATAACATAGCGCATACATTGGTGTATATGCACCCACATATGTGTATACACACCCAAATAGTGTATACACCCACATTATGCAACACACATGCGTACATACATTGTACACGTACTTATGACTATAACATACACATATATGTAGTCATTATATGCTTATATGCAAACATACATTTATGAGTACACAGTAATGTTCACACACACACCACACACACACACACACACACACACACACACCACAACACCACATATAATATAGTATATATATAGATATATAGATATATATATATATATATATATAATAGATATGTATACATGCACACACACACATTATATATATATATATATATAAATATATTATATATATATATACTATATTAATATATTTATATATATACACATTCATATATACATATACACTAAACACATACATACATATATTAACACACATAACCCCCCATAATAGATATTTATATTAATATATATATATATACTATATACATATACATATTATTATAGTATATATATATATATAATATAATATATATATATATATATATATATATCCACATATACATACATTATATATATATATATATATATATATATATATATATATATACCATATACATATCAACATTAGCGCTATACACACACCTACACTTATACATACCCATACCCACATACAATATACATACACACATATGAATATACAAACATGCACAAATGTACATATCTACGTATTTATATATAAAATGTATACCCTCATGTACATCTTGTACTCTACACATAACTATACGCATACATATACTGTACTAACGCAAACATAGGTCGCCCCTGCACTACACATGTATTGCTTCTCTTGCATGCACACACACATACTGGACATGTACACACAACAGCTAACCGCCCATTTCTGTGCTACTGCGCTCATCCTTCGTGATCAAACGTTTGAAAAACAGTGTCTAACCTGAGCACACACATGCACTCCATTATAAATAGCCCATGCATTATAATGTCATAAATTGTAATGCTTTGCCGCGAGTGGTTGTGGGAAGGAGGCGGGTGATGATGAATACGAGGATTTAGGACGATGTAGAAATGGCACCAGGTGGGGGCTTGTGGTGAGAGCAAGTTATAAATGGATTTTGTATCTGCAGATTTTTCGGGAGAGGTGTCGCATTCCCAAGCAGTCTCCCTCGGCCAGACCGCGATTGCAAGTCGTCTGTGAGTTCAGCTTACCTGGAGTTGGCTGGCAGACGAATGTTCATTTACTTGAAACGGCCTCGATTTCCACAGCAAATTCCTGCTAACTTATCTTTGTCTCTTCTAAATAGTGACCGAGTCCCGAATTCCCCTTCAGTTGAGTCTGAGCAAAACATCTATAAGCTTCCAGTATCTCTTGTGAGATGAATTCTGTCCTCCTCTCTTGAGGCGTGGTCGCCCGATGAACTCCTGCGTAAGTGTTTCAACGCTTGAAGGGATACCACAGGCAATACAGGTCCGGTGGTTATCAAGCTGGGATCCACCAAAGATAGCCTTAGCAAATCCCGGATCACACAACACCTCTTCATTCATCCTATCCATATAATCCCCTCCCCCCCCCCCCTTCCATCAGTCCAATGATCACCACTAGATCACTGGCCGCTGGGGGTTTTGAAGTGGACTTGGAGGGTAGCCACTAATCAATTAATGGTCGTACCACAGAATTTGCGCTCCGGTAGACCTGCAGTTCTGGAGGATCCTCCAGCGTAGTGCTAACGAGGATGTGGTCGATTTCCCCACCGCATTGCTGTATCATCCATCGCAAAGTAGGGATACTCAAACCTACCCGTCCGTTATAAGTCAAGGATGTAATCTCTAGTCTTACCGACATCGTACTTTCCGTTTCCTTAACTAGTATTGGTAAACCACCCTTATCAATGTATTAAGCACATTGTAAGGTCCATGTTTTACAATTGTAAGTTAATTCCATTGACTACAAGAAAAGCCAGATCGTTAGTCATGGCCATCAGCGTCAGCATGGAAAGCATGGCTGTCTTATTGCACGACCTCCAACGGTCACCAACACCATGGAAGGCTCCCCGAGTGATACTTTCCAAGAGATTTCAACCAGTCTAGTAAAATAAAATGAACAATGATGGTTATTTTCCTGATAATCCTACTTTCCATAGTACAAACTCTATACCAAAAGAGAATATAATCGAATAGCAATCGTCTTCAAACAAAAATATCTTTTTATATATCATTATACAGATCATCGGATTGAACTAATCCTAGAACCCATTGTTTAGTTGTATATTTGGCATCACAGAAGGTTTTAGTAAAACAAATCCAAGAAATCTGATATTGCAATAAATACTAAAGGTTCCCGATAATAGTGACTTTGACGTTGCAGTGCATGAAGATAAGCAGCCACCAAAACGTCGTTTGGCGTCCGTCAACTTAATTTACATTCAAACAAAGGGTTTTGTCCTCTAAGTGATCGGGAAATAAATTGTACTATATCCGGTTTCAAACCCGTACGAGAGGCCCAGAGCAGTTGTAACTCACAAGGTACTTTACAATGCGTGACGTCATAACATGGCTGCTAATTTTGTTTCGAGTATGGCCTTCGGAGGCCTTACGGTACTGTAACGGCTCCGATGTGAGATACAAAATTGTAACTGTTTTAAGTATCCCAGAGCGTTAGTAGCAAGAGCCAGATATCCTCAGACACGGGGACCTTGCAAGTCCCGGAAAAGGAGGTTATTATCGCTATCGGCATCAGCTCCCGAGCCAAGAGGACCGACAGACCTCTCATAGCCAGCTCGATCACAACCTAATACCGCATTGAATATACACACACACAAACACATACACTTATATATGTGTATATACATACATGCATATGTATACACCTATATCTATTCATCTATCTATCTTCGCACACAGACACACACACACACACACATATATATTATATAATATATATATATATATATATATATTATATATATTATATATATATATATATATATATATATATATATATATATATATATATGTATAATATATATATACAGAGATACACAAATTTCTTCATGACCTGTTTATCAATCGAATCAGCAATTCTAATCTAAACTCCTAATTGACCGCTGAAACAATATTTTTTTACGTTTAAAGAATTAATGAACTAATTAAGTCTAATCGTAAATTCAACAGAGATATCAGCTGGGGTATATTTCTAAAAATATTATGTTCTTCATGACGTAGGTACAACTTACGCCTGTTCTTTTCTTCTGTATACACACACACACACACACACACACACACACACCACACCACACACACACACAACACACATAAATATAATTATATTATATTATTATATATAAAATTATATATATTATTATATATAGGGACAACCACACAAACACACACACACACACACGCACCACGTACACCGCGCGCATGACAACATATGTATGTATATTTGTTATATACACACAGTACACCGCGCCATAACATACATAGTATGCTCAAAACCGTCGTGTACTGAAATGTTATGGCTCGTTCGACAGTCGTTATGATTTTAAAACCCTAAGTTATACAGTATAGCTAATATTTGTGTATACCACACACACACACTACACACACCACACACAAAACACACACACTACACACCCCCACCAACACACACATATTATTATATATACTTTAAAATTTCATCATATATATATATTAATATTTTATATTTTATTTATTTATATATATATATATTGACACCATACACACAACACTCCGCGCTAATATTTGTGTATACACACACACAACACACAATATATATATTTGATACATATATATATATATAAAATACATAATATATATATATATATATATATATATATATATTATATAGTATATATATATATATATATATATATTATATATATATATCCAATACATACATATGTATGTGCATGCGCGCGCGCGCGTGTTGTGTATGGTGGCCATAATTAGATATAATATATTGTATATATTATATATATATTTTATATATATAAAATTAAATATTTTATAAACTTAGATTTAAATCCGTTAAAGGGACGCCATAACATTGCATGTACACGACGGTTTTAAGCATTGTACTTCTCTCGACCATTAACCTTTTTGTGTAATAGTTAAGGCACCCTTTTTCATTAACATGCCATTAGTTTTTTGAGGATTGTTATTCTTATCTTTGTTATCATTTCCATGAAAAGAAAATAGTATAAGTACTTGATATTACTAAGGACAGAGCACTCCATCATATTGTTACGCCGGCTGGCTCGTCTCTCTGCCACCAACGCAAGGCAGGCTAGGCAGACGGCGTGCTATCAACAGGGTCGTGAACACTAAACAGCTCCAAGAGGCACCGAGCACCACAGGCCCGAACACCACAGGGGAAACGCCAAGTGGCGGGGGCAGGGCACGAAATAAAACAAAATGACAGTCTTTCCTTTATTTACACAAGTTATTTACCCTACACCGGGGAAAACCAGCATGTCACACTGCACAAATACAGCTTATAACAGGGCAACACAAAGTTTATCAGGTCACAAGGCACACACGATCTTCACAGGAGCAAAACCCAACCACGTCTCTCGCTTGTTCCTCCGCTCCCCCGCTCCAGCCAGTTGCGTCATGTTGCCCAGTCCCTTCATTTTAAACACATGCCCAGGTCATCCTTTTCATGTTAACACATGTTTCACACAGAGCAAAGACCCACTGGCATACACTATCCCCCCCTATCAAGCAGACGACCCTCGCTCTGACATACTAAACATGAAACAAATACAGAAAATTTACATAAAATTAGTCCCTCAGGAAGAAAAAAAATTCTTTCAAAACAAAATAACCGAAATTTAAAAAATCAGTTCTCAGAAACCAAAAATCTTACATCCAGCGAAAGCTTTCTTCACTCTCGCTGGGGTCGCTCGGGAGGAGGGTGGGTGGGGGTAGATTGGCATGGCACCCAGAGGGGTATCTCTTGCCCCAAGACCGGGCTCATGGTCACCACTGACGGCTTTTTGCATCGCCCTCACCGTCCAAATGCTCGTCCTCATCTCGGTCAGCGTCTGCCATGTCCTCATCGCCGCTACTGGGGCTAACGTCATCTTCTTTTTCACCATGGCCCCAGGAGTAGCTTCCTGGCCCAGCCGGTGCGCCAAGTCCTCGAGGAAGTAGGCAAAGGCCCCACACCAACCAACTTTATCGCTCCCCGACGACTCTTCTGGACGCTCCACTTCCTCACAAGTGCCCAGCTTTGCACCAGCTGGGACCTTCAGGTCCTTATTGGAGAAGTTAGCTACCAACACTGTAACTAACCCTTCCCCCGGTCCAACAAGGCTCCCGGCCCAACCGCTACGCAATTAGCCAGCTGCAGGTTTTGGGTAGGCTCCACGAGGCCCTCTACTCCGAGCATCACTCTTGATAGTCGACCCGGATTCAAAACTCTGTCCTGGGGGCAGGTGCAGTCGCTCAGCCGTAACTATCTCTGCACAGCCAACCACTGGAAGCAGGGGCACATCTTCACCGTGCACCCTCACCAGCTTCCGTCCAAGGTCGACACCCCACCTTACTCGCGTCAGGTAGTCAAGGCCCAGCAAACAGTGCTCGTCCAGATCGGCCACATACACCGGCGCCACTGCACCATGCTGCCCCACGCCCAAAACGAGCCCACTGGCCCCTTGAGCTGCACACAATGCCCCGTGACACCACACAGTCTCTGTGGTGCATCTGGAAGTCGCATAGTGGCCAACATATCAGGCCGCACTAGGGGGTCTTCTCAGCCCCAGTGTCCACTGTCAGGCGGCATGGCTTCCCATCTACTGAGCCCTCCACCTGCATCGTGCTGGGTTCGACGGCAGCTTACCCAAGTCGGGGCCTGGGAACCGAGGACGGCTGGTTTCGGCCCCCTTCTCCAGCCTGTCCGAGTTTTCCTCCTGTACCCCTTCCTTAGCCTTAGGACATGCACTCAGATGGTGACCTACCTCCACAGTCCTTGCAGCACTGCTGGAAGGCATCAGAATCCGTCCGGTTTTAGAGGACGTGGTTCTCTGCTCCCTCCGACACCCGACTACGTCTGTGCCTACCTCTCCGCAGCCCCAACACAAGCCTTGGAAATGCTCGGCTCACCTTCCTCAATGCTACCTTCTCCACTTTAGCCCTTCCGGCCCCAGAGGTCATGGTGGGGCTTGAGCAGCTGGTCCTAGGCCACTGGTTGCCTTCAGGAAGGCCTCGGGAAATCCAAGCCCTCGCTAGCACCACCTGCCCGGTCCTCAGGGTGTGCCTTTCTTTACATAGATTTGCAGCTGCTGGTCCGCAAAACGTCACAAAGAAATCGCGGGCCAGGACCATGATCATCTCTTCCGCAGCCGCAAAGGGTTTCAACCTCCTTACCAGCGCCTCCACATCCTGCGCCACTGGGGACCCGTGTCTTCGCCACGCTCACGATCCGCTTCTTCAAGCGGCCCGATATACCTCGGCCTGGTGGTGGTGCCCGAAACGGCGTTTCAAAGCCTCCGCCACGCTGGTGTAAGAGGCATTTTGGGATGCCGGCAGATGCCCCAACACTTCCACCGCGGGGCCCCTTAGCGCTGTTACCAGCTGCAGGGCCTTCTCTTCCTGGCTCCAGCCCTTGGCAGATGCCAGCATTTCAAATTGGGGCGAACATTTGCCCCCAGGCACCTTCCCGTCGTACTCACCCTGGCTTACGTTTCACAGAATGTCTGGGAGGCCGAGGGCTGCGGGGTGGAGAACGCGTGCCGTGAACAACACGCCCCGGGGGGGGGAAAGGGGTGAGGAGGCAAACGGGGGCGGGTTAAACCGGGTTTGCCGCCACCTATACCAAGGAGGTCTCGAGTGGTGCCCAGCCTTCTGGGCGCGCCACTGGCTCCAACACGATGCTGCGGCCGAGGGGGGGTTTCCTGCACGGACCCCAGGCGACCCCAGTAAATCGGGCCCTCTGGCTCTGTTGCCAGAACCTCGTCGGGCCTTTCTCGGGCTTGCAACGTTACTACAATCTATCGAGGGCCGCCTTTTCCCCGCCCTTCACTTCCTCCCTCTAGGCCCTAAAACCTCCGCCCTTCAAGTCTGCACCTTCCTCCATCAGTTCACTCTTCACGCTGTTGGGGGCCCTTTGTCGGTGTACTGCTGAGTTTCCAGAGACAAAGACCCACGGCGTAGCAATATCTTATTATCCGTATATACTCTCAGACATGCATTTGGCTTATATTCCATATATCTAAAAGTTTTACAAAAAGTACACACACATATATGTAATTATTCAAACCCCACACATAAAAGTTATATATATATTATATAATATATATTATATATATATATATTGTGTGTGTTTGTGTGTGTGTGTGTGGGGTGTGTGTGGGGTGTGTGTGTGTGTGTGTGTGGGGTGTGTGTGTGCTTGTGTTTGAATGTATACACACACATATATATGGTGTGTGTGTGGTGTATTCAAACACACACATATAAGTGTGTGTGTGTATATGTTACATATATATATACATATTATATATATATATATATATATATTATATATATTATATATATATATATAATATAATATATATATATATATCTATTATTGTGTGTCCACGGCGTGTACGTGTGCGTTTTGCATGTATATGATAATATTACTTATGTTATATAATATATATATGATATGTGTTTCAATATAATAAATCATATATGAAACAGTTTTTGTATATGCCAGATGTTTTGTTTATTTATGTACGCTAACACTACTTTAATAGCCCTCACATGCAAAACGCTCGAAACCAAAACCCTTGCATAATATTCATCACCTTCGGGAATTAAAAATCGCGTTATCTTGGTCATTATTCTTCACCACGTAACCGGGTCGCCTTAGCCTCGTTACCCGGGAGACAGACTACAACAAGTGGGGCCACATAATTTCCGTTCACTTCGTCAGTGACTTCCCGCAGCAACACTTGTGCGTATCCAGCTTCTACTTTTTATTTAAAAAAAAATCACGTAGATTTTCATTTTGAATTTGGCAAAAGAAATGTACTAATTTTAGACCTGTTGTTGTATATTACATAAATTTCATTTTTTTTCTCCAAAAAATCAGAGAAAAAAACTAAGAACCTTCGTTTATTGTGATTTTTGGGTTAACTGCATATTTACAAACAAGTTGATTAGTTACTTGTAAAACATATAGTTACGTTGAAATAAGCAACAGGATATTTTGGTAAAGGAGTGGTTAAGTTGATAAATTATCCAACTGTTTGTTTGTCCCTGTGGAAAGCCATTAACAACTTATCAAAAGCAGACAGACAGAATTAGAAGAAAGGTTAACTGTAGGAGTGCCATTTTATAGTACACAGCATAACGTGTAAGGACGCGGTGGCCGAGTGGTTAGAGCGTCGGACTCAAGACTGTCACGACGGCAATCTGAGTTCGAGGGTTCGAGTCACCGGCCGGCGCGTTGTTCCCTTGGGCAAGGAACTTCACCTCGATTGCCTACCTTGCTAGTACCAAGTATGGATAAAATAGAGAGAATGATTACCTAAAAAAGTAACACCGGCACTCTCCGTGGAAAGGAACTAGGGACCCTACCACGTACTCACTCCAAGAGCATCACAACATGAAAACTACAATTAAGTATCATGCTGTGACCACGGCGGCTCAAACATGAACCTACCATTAAAAAAAAAAAAAAAAAAGTATATCGTGTGAGCACTGGAAAGCTTTATAGTTCAATTTGCAGAAGTGGATCTGGGGAATGTTCGTTTTCTTTCATTTCTAAGCATCCATCACATTTTTACGGCTGGTAAACATCTGTAAGGAAATCATGAAGCAATAAGAGTGTGATTTTAACGATGTAACAGTCTTTATGCTCTTCCTTGAGGTACTTGCAGCGAAATTGTTAACATGTACCCGTAACAACTCTTCTTCATGTTCGCAGCCCATACACTTTTACCTTCGGCAAATTTGAGACCTATTGCCCTATACCCGAAGAAGCAATAACAACGTTAACATTTTCAGATTCAATACTGAGTTGGGATGCCCTAAGGGATGTTCTTTTTATTAAATTTATACTGTCGATATGTGAAAACGCGTTCATCGTTTGAGAAAAATGAAGACTACAAATCGCTACTAAATGAACACACACACGTTACAGTTACAGTGTTTATTGTTTATAATCTCAATTATATTCCATATCTTTGTAACTTACTAACACACAATAACAATTTATTGAATTCACGGTTTCCAAGCTAAGCAGTTAGTTTACTTTGATATGTGTGTGTGTGTGTGTTTAGACATACAAATGCATGCATATATACAATACATACATGCACACATACATACACAGACACATATATACACATAGTGTATATACATACATACATACACATATATACGTATGTGTGCATATTTGTATATCTTTATGCATATATATATATATATATATATATATATATATATATATATATATATATATATATATATACACTCATATATATATTTGTTTATGTATACACATACATATTTATTTGCATATATCATATATACATATTTGTGTATACATCCTCATATATGCATATATATACATATACAGACATATGTGTGTACATATATATGTATATATGTGAATATACATATATGTACATAATATGATATATATTTATAAATATAATGTATATATAAACACATATAGATATATAGACACATATATAGAATTTACCTCTTTTTGAATACAGCTTCTCATAACAATAAATCAAACCCTCCAGTCTAGATTAAACATGCACCAAAGCAAAATATGCTAAACATATACATGTCTTTCAAAGGGGCCCTCCATCCGAAGAGAATTCAAGCCCCAAGACGACAACATCGTCTTCGTGTTCTGGAAATTAAAAGGAGTGCAAAGTTCACGTTCACGACACAGGGTCCAGATGGCTTCGAGCGGCGACAGCCTCCCCGACGTAGACGGCGAGAAGGAAGGGCGAGGACACTGGTCACACAAATGTGATTACCTCTTTACAATGATGGGCTATGCCATTGGGCTTGGCAACGTATGGAGATTCCCTTACCTGTGTTATATAAATGGCGGAGGTAAGAAGAATAGAAATCGCCATGGATTAATATATAGGTAATAATCATATAGAAAATAGATGTGCGTCCTTAGTGAATCTGTATCACAGCTTTTTGTACAGTTGTTGTTCTTGCCGACACAGGGGCGTTCTTGGTCCCCTACCTACTGACGCTGGTACTGGTGGGCATCCCGCTGTTCTTCCTGGAGACGGCCGTCGGGCAGTTCAGTTCCTCCAGCTGCCTCGGCGTCTTCTCCGTCTGCCCGGCTTTCAAAGGCAAGGAATTCGGTGCTTTTTCTGTGGGGACCATTTAGATATGTTAATCGTGTGAAATATTTCCTTCACAGTTTATATGTATAATACAAGAGAATTTGTGTATATTTGTATTATCTATCAAGCATAAAGAATGTGATATATATATGTAACCTTTTTCCAATTTCTTAGAGTGAAAGAAGTTCTGTACTCTTGCCATATTTCCTTCTTATGTGTTGGGTTATAGGATTGGTCATCAGGAATAGAGAAACCAATACTGTTGAGTAAAACTTCATTGTTGCAGACGTTTCGAAGAATCAATCTCCATCATCAGTGCTAAAAGTAGATACAAAATTTATGTATAAAAGTGCTTGACAAAGAATAACGAAACATATAATACAGAACAATTTGACGAAGGTACAGATCTGATGTGGAAAAGAGGCAAATTAGGGTAACTATCCTTTTAACAACTGGATGGTTGTTTACTTGGTATATAGGTTGGTCGGTAGTTGTACAATTGAGCTCAGGTTTTATGCTAATTACGTGCAGAGATTCGGCTATGATCACGTCGAATCTGTTGAGGTGAAAGGTCAAGATTTTGAAATCAGTAGTGTTAAATGGGTGAAGGTGAGAGTGCTCTCGGATTGCTGAGAAGGATGGTTTACTCAGTGGTAGGCCAGTCTTAATAGACTTTCCTTTATGTTTGAGAATGTGGTGTTGCAGCCATTGTGAGATAGAACCCACGTACCTAGCCTGACAGCTACGACAAGTAAAAAGGTAAACCACATTAGAACATAAATCAGATGTCTCTATTAACTGTGGTAAATGTAGGTTTGTGTAAAAATTTCTGACAAAGGAAATTATTCATTACTTTATGAAATAGGTGGGATGGGTACCCATGTAAAATATTCTTTTTCAAAAAGATATACTTTCTTTGGTCTGGATTGCTGTATGCCATCTAACACCATTAACCACACATATTTCTTTCTTTTGAGAAACTTTGCCACCATCCGAAACGGTAGTATTTATAAAGAAACCAATAACATCTCTGTTGTGGCTAACAACACATTCAAGAAATTCAAACATATCACGGACAACCATGAGCACTAGTCACTCCCTGCTTCTTTGAAATCATTGAAAGATCATAAAATAATCCTTACCAGACCAGATAAAGGTGGCAGTCATTATCCTTAACAGAGACGACTACTATAATAAACTCCATACTTGGTAGTAACTCTAAAGTTAAACTAATTAACTCTGACACTTCTACTTATCTTTTAAAACTGGAATATAAACTAAATAGGTTGTTACATTCATTGGGGAAGTCACAACCTTCTCACTACTTCTGCTTTAAACTTGGTTTCCTATTTGGCCATAGACTCGGTGTACCTATTAGCCACATGATTTCTTTTGTTGGTACATTGCCATTTTTTTTGTACAGATAATCTCCCCTCTTCCCTCCTATCGGTATACTGTATATAACTTTTGCTTTTGTAAAAGAAATTTACTCACTCAAATCAATATATCCGTTACAATGGCCAGCTTTGACATAGAATCACTATTCACTAATGTCCCTCTGAAAGAAACCACAGAAATAATAGTTGATAAAGCTACCTCTTTTACTCTGAACTCGGCTGGTTTAATCAAAACAACCTTTAGAAAGCTTTTAGACATCACTGCTCACGATTCAATATTTACTTTTAATGTTTGCCTTTACACCCAAGTTGACGGCGTAGCAATGGGATCACCACTTGGCCCTTGTTATGCTAATACTTTCCTCTGTTATGACGAATAACCTTGGCTCAATAACTGCCCTTCCAACTTCAAACCAAATTTTTATAGTTGATATATGGACGACACTTTCTTGCTTTTCAGTGGCCCCTCTCATATCAGTCCTTTTCTTTCATGTCTAAATTCACAAGACCCTAACATTAAATACACCTGCGAAGTTGAAAAATAAATAAATAAATAAATGAAAATTAATAAAAATAAATAAATAAATAAAAATAAACTTGGACCCTTCCATTACCTTTCAAAATGGTCGTTTCTCTGTCAACACCTACAGGAAACCATTATTCACTGGTCTTGGACTTCACTTTCTGAACTACATACCTCTTATTTACAAATTGAACAGCCTGAAGTCTGCAATATTTGTTCTACTTGGGCCAGTTTTCACACAGAAGCCATGTATTTAAGAGAATATTTTGCTTCGAATGAATACCCATCCCACCTTTTCATAAAGTAATGAATAATTTACTTTGTCAGAAGTTCTCACACAAAACTGCAATTACCACAATTAATAAAGACATCAAAGATATAAAACTACCATGTACGGGCGCTCTTACTTTTGAAATCTGAAGCTCGTTAAACAAATTTTTTTGAGCAGTGCTATCCTTAAGTCAGTTTCCGATTTGTTTTTCACAATAGCAATTCTATTGGTCATGTTCTACAGCAGAAGAAATTGCAACTCTGATTTATGTTCCAATGTGGTTTACCTTTTTACACTGTCCTAGCTGTCAGGCTAGGTACGTGGGTTCATCCTCTCGATGGCTGCACACCACATTCTCGAACATAAATGCAACTTCAGGACTGGCCTACCGCTGAGTAAACCATCCTTCTCAGTAATGAGAGATCACTCTCACCTTAACATACCCGTTTAACAAAATCTTGACCTTTCCTAACAAATTCGACCTGATCATAGCAAAATCTCTCCACATAATTAGCATAGAACCTAAGCTCAATGGTACAAATACCGCAACCACCCTAAATTTCAAGTAAATAACTAACCAACTGTTAAATGGATAGCTAGCTTATTTTGCCTCCTTTCTACATTCGATTTGTACCTTCGTCAAACTGTTCTGTATTGTTTCATTATTTTTTGTCAAGCATTTTTATACATAAATTTCACACACACACACACATACACATTTGTGTGTGTGTGTGAATAATGCAAATACTGCAAGGAAACGTTTTGTATATCACTCGTGCAGGTCTTGGTATGGCATCCCTCGCTATCAACTTGGTGACACTAACGTACTACATTGTTTTAGTCGCGTATCCCCTGCTGTTCCTCGCGTACTCCTTCAGCTGGGACCTTCCGTGGGCCTCGTGCGGGAACAGCTGGAATTCGCCCAACTGCACGGCCGTATGTGTGACGATTTTTGTTAATAATCTATATCTATCTGTCTGTTTATATGTGTGCAGATACATAGAAATATACACATACACATACATATACATATATTTACACACACATGCACACCCAAACGAACACACACATATATGTATCTATGTATGCACACACACAAAAAAACGCGCGCGCGCACGTACGCACGGATGTACGCACGCACACGCACGCACACAAACAGACGCGCACGTGCACACACACACACGTACGCGCACGCACGCACGTACGCGCACACACACAAACACATATAGATAGATATGAATATATGTGTATGCTTGTGTGTGTATATATATATATATATATATATATATATATATATATATATATATATATATATATATATATTCACACGCAAACGCTCTCTCTCTCTCTTTTTCCTATTACTCTCTCCCTTCCCTCCCTTCAAATGTAAACAAACCCCTGTCGGAGCTCCTTATTTTTCGGGTTTACTAGTGGATCTTCACTATTTACACCAACTAGCTGTTGCAGAGAGATAAATTTCAGATAAATTTGAAATTTTGTTGAAATTGGACTTAGCCTGTAGTTTGAAACAAAAATACAGCTCAATCAGTCAGTCCCATCTGCCTTGCGTTCCATTGCAAAATACGGAATACTTATTTACGCTAAGCTGCGGTGACGCTCGAATGTAAACAGTGACACACGAGCTTTTTGTGTTTTAAAATTTGTTTAAACACATTTACTATGACTTTTATTTATGCTAATATTTATGTTATATTTGTATCTTTACATATATTTTCCATTAAAATTCCCGCATTCTCATGTTTCTTCGCATTTATCATCTTTTGCTAAGCTGAAAATGTACTCATATACCAGTTAACGAGTACCCATTAGGTTTCAACTGATCTTAAAAGTCCATATGGCAGCATCGATAGCGAAAAAAAATCCTTGACACTCTACATGAGCTGTGATTGTAAACAATGTACGCGTCGTCTGCTAGCTGCATCACCTCTCGGGACCGTAGCGTTTGTGCGCCAACAAAAATACAGTATCGCGCTACAGGCCGTTCCGTTGAAATTGTGCGCTTCGCATCGCTACAAGGTGCCCAACGGAACGCAGGGTTGATCAGAAGCTGCCATTTTTGCACATGCGCAATGCTACCTGTGTGACGTCTTGGATAGGGCATAGCACCTAGCATTGTGCTTGAGAGGCCAGATAAGAATTATAGGGAAACCAGCCAATGGCCAGTGCTGCCACAACTTGGACGCCGTGTCGCGCTGTCCTCGGGAGCAACCACGCCGCACCACACCCCTTCTGCCAAACGCTAAGCTTCTGTTCAAAGACAATCTGTCAGTTGATACTAAGCTACGGCTTAGTATCAACTTAGCTTCGTTGGCTGACTGAGGTGAACAGAGCCTTCAATCTCTATCGCAAAAAGGCTGAGGTAAGATGTCATCGATAACATCTCACTTCGTTATATTTCTCGCCATTGCACAGATATTGTCAACAGTGTAACAAACGGGGAGTTCATGATCCTCCATCTTGAGATTCAAGACACCAGAAAGCTCCCATAAATTTCCTATATGCCTCCTCACACGTTACCCTGTATGCACTGATCCAGCCTTGGCCAAGGAGCTCCCAGGCACCACTCAGCTTGTTGATTCCACAATTCCATCAGAAGGGCACAGCTATCAACTGCTTGGCGATAACTTGGAACCTTCCTCATCCACCACTAGAAAGTGTCATCTTCAGCTTTCTTCTCTGTTTGCCATCCTTTGAGTTTCGCAGGATGAAGGATAAACAGTCATGATTCTTTCGGTGCTGGAATATTAGACGTCTCAAGATGCTATTCCACAGCCGAGCGGTCCTCATGACTCGCTCATGTCCTGCACCAATCGACCACCTACTACTGATTCAGACTCTGCTTCGACATAGCTTTTTGATACCCCCACCAGACATGTTGCTATGGAAATATCCCCAATATCATCAGGTAGGAGTTAACATTTGGCATGGATGTGCAAGATATCAATAAGCTGCCAACACACCTACAAGCAGATTGATTTACAACTTCACCATCGCCACCCCATAGTCCCCTCCATTCTGTCTGAGATTCTGTGCAAGTGACTGCACTATGTGATACTGTTGCTGCACTCAGAACTAGAATTACATCACTTACAGAGCATTTTGATACAATAGAAGCTCGCCTCAATGGGTTTGGAAACAAACAAGCTACATTCGAGATCACTTTAAACTTAATTGTTGAGTGACAATGGGTTGGGATTAGTACAATTACTACGCTCACTAAAAAGCTGGATTTCACTGCTACACGTTTTGAGGGCATAACAATCGCCCCAAGGAGCTTTTCCCACAGGATATATTGACTAATGATACCTGCAGTATGCCTGCTGCTCATGCTTCTACAGCCACTTGTGTCACCACTGCACAAGCTACATCTCATGGAATGCCTGCAGTATTACAAACTGAGCAAAACTTACAGCACCTACAGGATATGTACACAACCACCACCCAGACATAATCTTTATGTCTGGGTGGTGTCTTATTCAAGAAGCATTCATTGGACTAGCCCTACTTAGAGGGGATGTATCCTCACTCAGTGGTTATGTTTTTGTCCTACATGCATCATGTTCGAAATGGACTCATTACATATGTTCACACTTCAATCCAACAGTTTTCTCCAAAACTCCATAGACAACAACTCAACCTTCCAGCTTCTTGAAATAACTGTAGACAGTGGCCACATAAGGTTGTGCAACAGGTATGCTGCACTCATAAGATGAATCTTCTACTATCCCCTATTATCTGTGGCATGATTTACATGGGTGATTTCAATGCCAGGCACCCTGCTCTAGGAGACCTTGCTGGTACTATTAATAACAATGGAACACAACTCCAGAATACATTCAGCTAAATCAGCTGACTCACTGGGACACTGCTGGTGCCACACATGTGTGAGGTAGTACTCTGGACCCTATTCTTACATCAGGACTTGTGGCATCTCAAGTCAAGTGTTCAACGGTTCCTGCACTCTTTTCCAACCACCTTGTTATTGTCTACTAATCTTCTTACTACACCTCCATTGCATATCCGTACCCATATGGCAGTCCCACCCAAATATCACCCTACATATATTTCATATATAACTAATCTTCCTACATTTGGCTTTCAGTGCCCTGAAAAAAATCATATTCCTCTATTGCCAATGCTACACATGCCTTATACACCAAATACATCAGCAGAGCGCACATTTCTTGCCTCTGCGACGCCCACACCTGGACACTGGATAACCGTAGGCAGAAAGAAAGGCAGTACAGGATGGTCTTGCCTTTCAGAAACAACCAACCCCTGAGCATCTTTACCATTATCAGTTATTAAGAGATGACCTGGTTCCTCTATAACATTCTGTCCAACTAGATTCATGGTAGAAACTTGCAGATAGCATTGCCCATCAGACTAGTGTTGGCACCATGTGGCATCTCATTAAGGTAGTGAGGAAAAAGCCCCAAAATATCCACCACTATATCTCTGCTCAATATGCGCAAGATCTCATCAATGAATGGTCAGCACAGTCACAAGCCAGTAACCTTCCACCAAACATATAAGATGCTCTCCACTCAAAAAACTCATCAGACGCTCCATCTCAGTGCTGCATTGCTGGAGACTGATGATGATGATGACGTGATCATAAGCAACAACGAACTGCACACGAGCTTGCCAGGGTAAGGCAACAGCTCCTGGTGATGATGAAATTATTTATGCAGTCCACACACTCCTGGATGTACCTGGCAATTCCCTCCTCGAGCTATATAATCTGTGCTTCCACCTGGGATATGTGCCACAAGCCTGGACCTGTAGCACAATAATACCATTCCCAAAGCTGCACTGACAATTCCGACTGTCTCCCTCACCTCTGCTTTTGCAAGGTATTTGAACGCACTTTCCTTTCACGTCTATACTCTGGCTACAAGACAAGCTTTTGGCTAGTCTGGGTCCTACCCAAAGAGGAACACATGCCTATGGAGCTCTGTACTCGTCTCTCCCCCACCAGTATTGTGGCATTATTGATCTGAAAAGTGCATTTGACATGCTAAAGGTATTATCTCGGACCAACTCATTGACTTGCATTAAGGAAATCTTTTGAGTGTATAAGGGATACCTGAGGAATAGAACTCATGTTCTGTTTAAGGGGGCATATAGCAATACCAAAGAGTTTTAACTAGGTACTCCACAAGGAGTAATCAGTCCCTTTTTATTCAATACATCGCCTTCTCTCCTTACTCCCTGACATCAATGGACCAGCAATTACTTGCTATGCAGATATGTGCTTCATTCAAGTCCAGAAGGTATGCACTCCTTAGATGTGGCATTTGCTTTGTATGGACTCATATGCCCAGAAAAGAGCAGAGTCCTCTCTTTCCGCCCTGCAGGAACACTTCCAGAATTCATAATAGGGAACATCATAACATTATGCACACAGTACCCAGTACTGATTACACCTTTAATTCCATCAAGACGTGTGCATCCCATCGTCCAAGACCTGCTGGCCAGACTGCAATTCCGCCTGACTATTGTCAATTCCTGTCGCCAGCACTATATATATTGCATTTATTCGATCAGTTATCAATTATCTGTCTCCTCACTCTGTCAACTCTTCAGAACGGTTTTACAACTAATCGAAAAATTTCAAACCAGGCAATGAGACTCATCTTAGGTTGTCCCATCTCCACGAGGATTGTCAACATGCAGCAAGAACTCCATCTTCCACTACTTACTGAGAGAATATACTCCAATGGTACATACTTCAACATCAGATGTTTGCATTACCCACACCTCTCTCCCCATTATACTTACATCATCAGCACCTTACTAAATGCAGATGCACCTTGTCCTCTCCTTCGCCCTTGAGGCTATACACTTTTCAGGAATGTCTGCTCAAGCATTTGGACTCTTAACATCAACATTATGATGAAAGACGTGGACCCTCGTTTCCCACCCTGGCATATGCCTATCCCAGGTCTCCTACACCGCAGTCTCCAAGATTGACCCTCCTCAGCTCCAAAAACAAAAGAGCCTTGTAAACTATTGCAGAACTGTCGTCTTCTCTCAGTGCCTCCTACCGTCTCTACGCTGATGGATCTTTGAAGGTAGTGCTGAATGTGCTGTGTTTTCCCCTAGCATGGGACCACCACAAGGGGGTTGGACAGGCCGTCGACTCTCCAACTCAACAAGGGCAACGTATTGTGAACTAAATGGATTTCTGGATACTGTAGCTTTACTGTCAGAAACCAGAGACAACGAGTTGATAGTATGTGACTCACAGTCTGCATTCCACGCTCTCTCATCTCCCAGTCCTGCATACCAACAAGTCAAATAAATCCTCCGTCAGCTGGCGACAACCCTCTGTAGATCCACTCCCATATAAGACTTCACGCAAATGACACCGCTGATCGTCTCGCAAGAAATACCTGCAGTTTGGATCTGCCTGCTGCTGGTGCAGCTACAGCCTCGCTCCCGTGCTACAAGAAAATGATAAGCCAAGCTGTGTTCTCCTCTATTCGCCACCGTAACAATGCTGAGAAGGCTACTAGTGTCACCATTCAACACTATGAACATTTCCTTCCTATATATCCCCCCCCTCTCTCTTTCTCTTTGTTGGTCTCTCTCTTCCTCGATTGCCCTCTCACTCTCTCTATATATATATACATATACACATATACATATACATACATACATACATACACATGTGTGGTTGTGTGTGTACACTGTATGTATATATGTATATTTATGTATATATATGTATATGTGTATATGTATGTATATATGTATATATATGCATATGTATATATATGAATATATATATATATATATATATATATATATATATATATATATATATATATATATATATATTTAGTGTGTGTGTGTGTGTGTGCGTGTGTGTTTGCGTGTGTTAGCGTGTTTGTATAGATAGATATAGATCTGTTAGATAGATATATATATGTGTATATCTATGTATATATGTGTGGTACCGAAACGTATATATTTAATACTCTAATGCTTAAAACTTCCTTGATTTAAGCATGAATTTATTTTTGTATAGGAAGGAGATGTGAAAAACGGTGTGTCTTCAGCCGATGAATTCTTTCAGTAAGTATGTCTTACGTATGGATATATATATATATGTGTGTGTGTGTGTGTGGATGTATATGCATTTATATATAGGCCAAAATGCCATACACCTTGGATGGTTTTCTCCCTCAACTGCTGGTTATCTCTTTCAGCCTTGTTCTCTCCCTCACCCTTGTTCTCTCCCTCAGCCAGAAGATCCTGCGGGTCTCGTCCGGCATCGACGACCTCGGCCGCATCGAGTGGCCGGTTGTTATCGTGACCTTCGTGGTCTTCGTCTTCCTCTTTTTCTGCGTCTTCAAGGGGATTAAGATTCTGGGGAAAGTAAGTGTGATCTCAAGGGGTAACTAGGCTATTTATAGAGTTCAACAAATACGATTTTTCAGAAGCTCCTTTGCTAACATTTCACTAACGTGAGACACCGAAATATGGAAAGATTTAGGATTTAAATCCAGCTCAACTAAAATATGGATGATGGATATTTACCGTGAAGATCTGTTATGCTGACATATGAATATACCTTGGTCTGTTTCATGTGTCACGCAGGTCGTGTGGTTCACAGCGATTTTCCCGTTTGTCATGCTGTTCATTCTGCTGATACGTGGGGTCACACTTCCGGGAGCCACGGATGGAATCTACTTCTACATCTATCCCGAGTTTAACAGACTTAAAGAGATGAAGGTGAACTAAATAGCTATAGTGTTGAATATTTATATGAAAAAATACGTATGCGTTATCTGTGGCTTTGTCATAGAAAATCTACTTGACTGCCTCTATTCCTCTACTATTCGTGGGTTTCTTCCATTCGCACACCTGAACCAGGTGTGGGCGGCAGCGGCCATACAGATCTTTTATCCTTGGGCCCCGGATGGGGGTCGCTCATCTGCTTCGGTTCCTACAACAAATTCGACAATCGGTGCACGAGGGACGCGCTCATTGTCCCCGTCCTGTGCTGCAGCACCTCCATCCTGGCGGGATTCGTCGTCTTCTCGGTGCTCGGCTTCATGGCCAATAGAGCTGGCGTTTCTATTGAAGAACTTGCTGTTGCTGGTAAGATTGTTAGAGAAGGTTTTGCTATATTACTTCCTGATTTTAACAAATACAAGTAAAGAATGTCCATGGTTTAATTCAGTATGTATCGTTAATGAGGTAAGCATAGAGCATGAAAATATTTCCTCAGGCCCGTCCTTGGTGTTCATCGTCTATCCTGAGGCTTTATCCCTGATGCCGGTTTCTCCCTTATGGTCCGTCCTTTTCTTCCTGATGTTGTTCTTCCTGGGCATAGACGCCTGCGTAAGTCGATCATATATTGCCGTTCGTATGAGCCATTTGTACAGTTTAGAGAGGCAGCAGTGGATGGATGGCTTGCAAACTTCATACCTATCTTCATTCTATTTCAGTTTGCTTATTTAGAGACTCCAGTACTGTGCATCTTAGACGAATTTGCAGAGTTGCGTGGTCGCAGAGGCTGGGTCACTTTCTTCATATGTTTCATTTCCTTCTTGGCAACAATCATCTTTGGGACGGATGTAAGTAGACGGTGCACAGGGATCTAGGAAATGCTGGCAACAATAGTAACGAAATGCGTCAGTTTGAATACTCTTTTGAGCAGTTTGGGTATGAATATACATATAGATTCATATTGCATTTCAGGGTGGGATATACTGGTTAACACTGGTTGACTGGTACTGTGCTTCATTCACCGTTATTGTTGTTTGTTTGTGCCAGATATGCATATTCGGCTACTTTTATGGTAAGTAGAAACCCTTTAGAGTTTGGCATTCAAAAGCTACAGATATGTTTAGTATATCCATTTAGTGTTGCTAAATTCGTTGGCGGCTTTCATGCAATCAATTTTCGGCGTAAAAACTTTTATTATCATTATTTTTGGATGGAAATTTTGTTATCTATATAATTAGCATTTAAATGTTTGTTCTCCTTGTTATCATCACCATTATTATACATATCAAACATTATGATCATTATGTTGATTCTGATTTCATTGTTGCTCCAGTATCATCTGTCCACTTACGGGTTTTTTTCCTTGAAGGCGCTGGTCGAACTGTGCAGGACCTTCAGCTGATGATTGGACGACGCATTGGCTACGGCTGGTGGGGCACTTGGCTGGTCGTCACTCCCCTTGTGCTCCTGGT
The DNA here is from genome assembly GCF_015228065.2 of Penaeus monodon. Taxonomy (NCBI): domain Eukaryota; kingdom Metazoa; phylum Arthropoda; class Malacostraca; order Decapoda; family Penaeidae; genus Penaeus; species Penaeus monodon. Next base: position 11,692,519 of record NC_051391.1, on the reverse strand, counting down.
AAGTACAGAGAGTAACTGGTTGTCATTCTACTCGTGCTCCTTGTAAGTATAAAGATTAACTGGTCGTCTTTTCGCACTCCTTGTAAGTAAAAATAATTAACTAGATATCGTGTTTGTTGTCAGTGTAAAAGGTGCTGGATCGTAATAATACGATGGAAATAAACTGGATAATAATCACCAATGATTGATTAATCATATTCATTATCCTTTTACTTTTTATTTTTATTTATCAGTTTTACTTTATCCTTTTTTTAATTGAATATCGTCCGTGGGCAAGATATTTTTTTCCAAGTGATTAAAGCTTGTTCATTAAATATGTAGAAAAAACAACAACAGCACCGCATTATTCGAGACATGTTCAAGAGAGAGTGATGAACCATAACACCACAATTATAGGTTCATATGCATTTCGTTAACAGGGCATCCTCATGAACACTGTGCTGAATCAGTCTGGCGCAGGAATACCGAGGGCAGACCTTCCCGACCTGGGCTCAGAGCACCGGCTGGGTCATCGCCCTCACCTCCATCCAATTCATTCCAACCTACTTCCTCTACTACTTTTGCTTTAGAACTGCTGGCTCGTTCAAACAGGTAATGCTGCACAATAATAATAATAATAATAATAATAAAATTATATATATAAAAGTACTGTAAGTTTCAGTCCTTTGTTGGCCATCTAGAACCATCTAAGGAGTGTATAAACAGCCACAATCGAAAAGGAGTCGATGAATAACCAGGGGTCTGAATATTTACAGGAGTTGAAGGGACCATTAAAGTCTCGAATTTTAAATTCACGTTAACATTTCGTAAAAATCTGCTATTACTACTTCTACTGCTATTACTACCAGTACGACTGCTTCTAAACATATTGATTTTATCAATAGTTTTTTTCTGTCCTTCAGTTAAAATTTAGGGGGTCGATAGAAAACTTGAAACTCCATTGAGGGTCGACGAGCTTAAAAGTTTTAGAATCCCTGCCCAAAATGGCGGCTGGAATGAAAGGAACACAATCTTTATAACATAAAATGTAACTATTTGTACATAAATAGCATCCTTACTATGCATTCCACCGTACTCAAACAAGCAAAATGACTTAAAGAAATAAGTTTTCTGTGAAGTATGATATTCAGCAAAGATCATCTAGTTACAAACATATCAGTAATTTAAAAAAAGGATATGGATATGATTTTGCTGAAATTAATATGCATGTAAAATGCCTGTAAAATGCAAAATATTGGTGCTTGGTACTCTCGTATTGCTCATTCCACCCCACCTTTGGAACAGCCTGGATCAACGCTGCTTCCCCCCCAAAAAAAAATAATAATAAATAAATAAAGTAAACAAATAATAATAATAATAATAAAAAACAGCCAATAACAACTTTCCTACTACTTTTTTATTCATATTTCTTTTCAGCGGATCAAGTCCTGCCTGTCCCCGTCGGCCGCCTGGGGCCCAGCCCACCCGAGCCACAGGGAGAAGTGGATGCAGCACCGCCTCAAGTACCCTCTGCGTCACCGCCTCCTGCATCCCAACCTCTGTGCAGAGAATACGTCTCCACCAGATGTGTTTTTGAATATCTTGTAATTTGTCTGATGGGGAAACATTTTTTGACTCCGCAGTTTTATCTAGAGACGCGTACAACGTTAATGCAATTTTATATACAGTGAAAATAACTCAGTAATTCAGTAATTTCCTAAATTTGCACTGTAAAGTTTTATTCGAGAAATACAAACAAGAGAGCGCACCTTCACAATGACAATAAAAGTAACAGATGCTACATTTCTATTCCATAATCTGATCATATCAAAGGTCAATAATATTTTAGACCAGGTCATAGACAAATTTTACGACAAATTTGAATATGTCTAAGAAAATTGTATGACCTTTTGTGCATAGTGGCATAAATGTAATAAAATGTCTTGCTTTTATCAAAATTTGCATTTGTATTAGATGTAGGTAGCTCATACTTCAACTGATTATGTTTAACAAAATTGTGGTTAGATATTTTTGTAATCATTGTATATTAAGGTTTAAAGATATGATATTCTTTATCAAAACTGTGTTATAATTTTCTACATGGAAACTGAGACAATATTAAACTGCCAGGCATTCACATTATACCCTATAGTATACAGCATATCAGTGATTCCCAAAGTAGTTGCCGCGAGAATTTGAGTGAGACTCTTAATGTTACTTATAAGGGGGGGAGAAATTTGCATACATTTTAAGAAGCTGACAAGTCTAACTACACCCACACACGCACGCACGCACGCACATACACATATAAGCACACACAAACACACGCACGCACGCACGCACGGAGAGTACAGTGCATCGCATCAGTGATGTACAGCTCTTGACTGATTAATTGATTTTTAAAAATTATCTGCCGCGTCAACAGTTAATGTCATTAGCGGCGAATACTTTGTTAGATAGTAATATTAAAATATTTAAAACTTTAAAAATCTATCAATAAAAATCTTACAATTAACAATAAATAGATTAAAACTCAAAACATAAATATTATGCTCTAAGTGGATAAAATTATGAAGCAAAGGCTCAGGTCCGTCCTTAGCCCAGGCAAAGAAATCCTGAGCCTGTCAAAAGGAAGCCTGTGGAAACTAGTTCCATGGGTAAACAACCCCTCAAAAGATTCTCCCATGATCCTGGAAAGGGACAGCTTAAAGGTGTGGGGCAAACCTCTGGAGAGACACTTTGTGCAACAACTCTCGAGGAAGGACCTTGGAGTCCTTGTTCTTAAGAGTAGATGCAGTTTTACTGAATAGTGACACTCCCACACATTTCCAAATTCAAACTGGGACATTCTCCAATATAGACCTATCAATTGGCTCACCTGATTCCCAGATGAATTTCACTTGGCAGGTCATGGGAGACTTACATGGAAACAACCACTTTCCAATACTTTTAGAGGTGAATGGTATTACAGCCAATGGAGTGCAGAGATGGCGACTTGAACATGCGGACTGGAATCTTTTTAGATCAACTGCAGTATTGCAAGGATCTGTGAATGATCTTTGTGTGTTCAAGATGCTGTTAATCACTTCACATCACGAATTCACCTTGCAGCAGAAGCATCCGTTCCCAAAAGTAGCGGACATTACCGTCGACCTCCGGTACCATGGTCTGATGAATGCCAACAAGCTGTCAGAGCAAGGAAAGCTGCATTAAGGTAGTTGAAGTGACGCCCTAGTGATGTAACCTTGATCCATTACAAAAAGACCTGAGACAAGGCCAGGCGAGTGCTGAAGGAGGCTAGACAGACATCGTGGAGACAGTATGTCTCCTCGATTAACTCTGGGACTCCCTTAGCATGGATATGGGACAAGGTGTGTAAGATCACTGGAAAGAGCACATCACTGTCACCACCTGCTTTGAAGATAGATGGCATAATCATCACAGACAAAAAAGATGTTGCTAATGAGCTAGCTAAATCCATGGCAGAGATCTCCTCTGGAGCATCTTACACTGCCTGATTCTCCACTCTTCGGGCTGAGCAGGAACGACACCCAGTGCCGGTTCTTCAGTAAGATTGCAGCAGAACTTCCATACAACTTGCCATTTTTGCGCAAGGAGATGGCCTCTGCTTTGAGTCTCTACCGTAAGACTGCCCCAGGAAGTGGCGATATTTCATACCAAGTGATATCACTTACTGGGGAGCTCCCAGAAGTTCCTGTTGGACCTATTCAATAGGATCTATAGGGAGGGTACAGTGCCATCCACATGGAAAGAGGCTATAATCATTCCTGTCCCTAAACCTGGTAAGGATGCTTCCACACCAGGAAATTACAGACCAATTTCTCTCACCAGCTGCATCTGCAAGCTGATGGAGAAAATGTTAAATTTCAGGTTGACATGGCTGCTAGAAAAGGAAAACGTGCTGACCCCATATCAATATGGGTTTAGAGGATTGAGATCGACCACAGATGCACTTGTAAGAATGGAAACTGCTATACAGAATTCCTTCGCACAGTGATGTCACATGTTAGCAGTCTTCTTTGACCTAGAAAAGGCTTACGATACCACTTGGAAGCATGGCATACTCTTGAAACTGTATGACATTGGTTTAAGAGGAGCATTACCTACCTTCATACAAAGCTTCCTTGCTAACAGGAAGTTTAGAGTTCGAGTGGGAAACAGTTTCTCTAACCTGGGAGATCAGCTGGAAGGGGTTGTACAGTGGGCAACATATTGTATTGGGCCCACTTTCCTCTCTATGGTCAAAGCCACTATTCCCTTCTACTGGGAAATCCACTCGGGCTTTATCTAGAGGGGGCACTATTAATTAACGTCACGTGTGAGCTCTCCTGTATCATTACCTGAGTCAACTCTTGATGAACCCACACTATAAAAATATAATCATCATAAGAGGGGTTACTGATGATCTAATTTCAGTCTTAGAGGTAACTGAGAGAAGGGTAATATCAAACAATTGATAATCTTACATCTCTTGATATATTGAATGATACATCATTAAACTTGTATAACTAAAAAAAAAACTTCATTGACACAGAAGTCCACTTCTCCACTAATGTGTGTAGTATAACTATCCTTCTCTTATGTCTTCCTTCTTGAATCCTTTGTCTGTACAGACTTTCCTCAAATTCCTTCATTTCTTAACTGTATCAGTTCAGAGGATTCCTAAGGATGGCATCTGCTTTACAATCTGGTGGATCTCTCCAAGGACTTCTCAGGAGCAAACACCACAAAACAGAACAAAAACACAAAACCCAAAAAAAGAGAAACAATGGTTCTATTTTAGGAATGATAAAACAATAAAAGGTTCAATATAACTAATTTCTTGTAGGAACATAACTACTTTTGACAAACAAACAAATTGCATAGATTCATGCCATTATATACGATCTGAGTAGTTTTATATTTATACATTATATTATATTTATGAAACCCTCATTTTAGCATAGATAGTATTATTCTATTATAAACTTCAATAACACTTACTCCTTGAATGGGTTTTAAATCCTCAATAATAACAGAGAAACATCTGAATGGTATCCAAGTGCCACGTGTCAGCCACTAGCTGTGAAGAAGATATTCTATTTACCATGATTTTCCAATCTGTTCTCAAATGATTACTTTGTTTTTGTTCTGTAATCAGATCTATAGTATTTTATTTTATTATTGATATTACCACAGCTGAATGTTCTTTCTTACTTCTGGTATTTAAAGAATTTTACTAACCTCTTTCGGGCATCTACCAGGCACTTGTTTCGGTTCTCTCTCTCTCTGGTTATGACCATAATATCAGGGTTTAACACTGTATATTCTTAACAGGTTTACATCTACTCAGGTCACATATATTACAAGCATATTGTTTCGTCTTAATCATACATGCATAATACCAGAACTTAAATGAATTTCTCCAGAAACAAAATGAATACATATTGGTTTCATTAAAATATCCATTATATAACATTAATATAATAAGCAACAGTGAAATATAACTGCGTTCCCTCTAATTAAAGAGAATGCCTTGTGGGGGAAACAAAGAAAACGTAATGTATACGTATATAGCACCTGATACAAAAATAGTAAAATAAAGTATCATCTTTCTAAGAAAATAAAATATCTTTCTAAATAAGTATTTAAGTACTAATTATCTTACCAGCTAAAGACTAATTAAATGAGGTATACATAATTAACATATGAGTAAAGACCAAGTAAGTGAGGTATACAAAGGGTGGTCACAGACGAATTTTTGGGTCATTCTTACTTCATGACTTAGTGCTCATTACACGCCTTTGGGGTTAGGGGAGACCAAAAATTCGTCGAACCAAGTATAGGAACATATTAATCACATTTCATCCAGTATTCTACCATTATCAAGATTCACAATTCTAGTTATCAGTCAATATCAATATCAAAATACAAATGTCTTATCAGCTCCTGTTCTGCTGTATTCAGAATTGTTACACATTCTCATGCTCGAGGAGGGTAGACATATCACTAGATTGTATACAAAGTTCCATACAAATTTTGTACCGTACTATCAGACAATACCAGGTCACTCTACCAAAATACAGCCAGAGGATCTAATCTTTACACATTGACAGGCCCTGTCTGTTGCAGGAAATCACATCAACTTCCCCAGCCCTATAGAGAATCAGAGGATATGTTAATTGTTTCTAACCTTGCACCGGTTACATCATGAAGTATTAAATACTCTAGCCTAGTGCTCAACTGGGTTCACATTTAGTCATATCCAACTGAGGGGGGACCTTCAGGTAGACGCTTATTCTTACAACCCCTTAACCTAAATTCCTAGCAATTTGTTCTGCAGAAGTCGAATATATCTAAATCTATAGTAAACAAGTCAACAATATAAAGTCAGACTAACATTCATACAGAATGTCCTCGATCTACTATATCTTGGTGTCCTCATCACCCATTTATAAGGAACAACAATCATCATCAATCCTAACAGTTACTCTACTAACTCTAAGCTAGGATTCTCAAAGTCACATCCTATTCTGGCCAAGGCATAGGTTTCATCAAAATCTTCATTCTAAATATCATAATCTGGTAGTATAACTAATTTCACATCTGCGGCTTAATATCATAGCACCAATATTAGCACCACACAAAATAACAATATAACTGATACCTACTAACTTGTCTTTAAACATTCCTGTTGGTTCTGTAATTAACTTATTAACATTACAAATACTCCTATATTATACGACATAATCTTCAAATCTCTTGGGTTGTCGTCTAACTCTTACATCTGTTAGTATTCTACGCTCTTCATCTGCATTGAGATACTTTTCTTCAATTTTTATTTCTAGTATCTCTTCTCTTTTACTCCTTTCTTTATCTCTTTCATTCACTTTGATTAAACTTAAGTTTAATTCAATCACTTTATTCTGTAAAGCATGCATTTCTGCCACAGCATCTTTCTCACCTTCCTTCTCATCTACACCTGTTTCACCTCTATGCAGATTCTCAGAACTCATTTTGACAAAACAACTCAACTTAAAGAATTTCAAACAATGTTATCTACTATCTCTTCTCTCAGTACATTAGACTGAAATTATTCTGATCATATCCCACATTAGCTGCCACCATATGTATTGGGCCCACTTTCCTCTCTCTGGTCAAAGCCATTATTCTCTTCTACTGGGAAATCCACTCGACCTTTATCTAGAGGGGGCACTATTAATTAACGTCACGTGTGAGCTCTCCTGTATCATTACCTGAGTCAACTCTTGATGAACCCACCCTATAAAAATATTGTTACGCCGGTCGCCTCGTCTCTCTGCTACGAACACAAGGTAGGCTAGGCAGACGACGTGTTATATACAGGGTCGTGAACACGGAACAGCTCCAAGAGGCACCGAACACCACAGCGTCCCAGAACACTAGGAGAGGAAACGCCAAGTGGCGAGGCAGGGCACGAAGTAAACACAAAATGACAGTCTTTCCTTTATTTACACAAGTTATTTACCTGTACACTTTTCTATAGGCACAATACAGGGGGGAAACCAGCATGTCACACAGCACAATACAGCTTATAACAGGGCAACACAAGGTTTATATCAGGTCACAAGGCACACACGAGGTCTTCACAGGAGCAGCACCCAACCGCGTCTCTTGGCTTGTTCCTCCGCTCCTCTGCTCACAGCCAGATGCGTCATGTTTGCCCAGGTCCCTTCATGTTAACACATGCCCAGGTCATCCTTTTCTTGTTAACACATTTTTCGCACAGAGACAAAGACCCACTGGCGTAGCACTATCCCCCCCTATCAAGCAGACGACCCGTCTGCTCTGACATACTTAAACCTGAAACAAACTACAGAAAATTTAAATAAAATTAGTCCTCAGGAACAAACAAAATTCTTTCAAACAAAAGTAACCGTAATTGAAAATCAGTTCTCAGAAACACAAAAATCTTTCATCCAGCTTTCTTCGCTCTTGCTGGGGTCGCTCTGGAGGAGGTGTGGGCGGCGGTAGATTGGCAGTGGCACCCAGAGGGGTATCTCCTGTCCCAAGACCTGGCTCATGGTCACCATTGACGTCTGCTGCATCGCCCTCACCGTCCAAATGCTCGTCCTCATTTCGGTCAGCGTCTGCCACGTCCTCATCGCCGCTACTGGGGCTAACGTCATCTTCTTTTTCACCATGGCCCCAGGAGTAACTTCCTGGCCCATGGTAACGCCACAGCCGGTGCGCCAAGTCCTCGAGGAAGTCAGGCAACGATCCCACACCAACCAACTCCTCGCTCCCCGACGTCTCTTCTGGATGCTCCACTTCCTCACAAGTGCCCAGCTTTGCACCAGCTGGCACCTTCAGGTCCTTATTGGAGAAGTTAGCTACCAACACTGTAACTAACCCCTCCCCTGGTCCAACAAGGCTCCGCCCAACCGCTACGCCATCAGCCAGCTGCAGGTTTTGAATGGGCTCCATGAGGCCCTCTACTTCACGCATCATTCTTGACAGTCGACACCGGATTCTAGACTCTGTCCTGGGGGCAAGGTGCAGTCGCTCAGCCGTAACTACCTCTGCACAGCCAACCTCTGGAGCAAGGGCACATCTTCACCGTGCACCCTCACCAGCTTCCGTCCAAGGTTGACACACGCCTTACTCTGTGTCAGGTAGTCAAGGCCCAGCAAGCAGTGCTCGTCCAGATCGGCCACATACACCGGCAGCCGCTGCACCGTGCTGCCCACGCCAATACGAGCCTCCACTGGCCCCTTGAGCTGCACACAATGCCCCGTGACACCACACAGTCTCTGTGGTGCATCTGGAAGTGGCCAACATATCAGGCCGCACTAGGGTCTTCTCAGCCCCAGTGTCCACTGTCAGGCGGCATGGCTTCCCATCTATTGAGCCCTCCACCTGCATCGTGCTGGTTCGACTTAGCTTACCCAAGTCGGGGCCTGGGAACCGAGGACGGCTGTGTTTCGGCCCCCTTCTCCAGCCTGTCCGAGTTTTCCGCCTGTACCACTTCCTTAGCCTTAGGACATGCACTCGGATGGTGACCATACCTGCCACAGCCCTTGCAGCACTGCTGGAAGGCATCAGAATCCGTCCAGTTGAGAAGACGTGTTCTCCGCTCCCTCTGACACTGACTAAGTCTGTGCCTTACCTCTCCGCAGCCCAACACAAGCTTGGAAAGTCTCGGGATCACCGTCTCTTCACTGCTATTCTCCACTTTAGCCCTGCCCTGGAGGCACGGCGGGATGAGCAGCTGGCCCTAGGCCATGGTGCTTCAGGAAGGCTCGAACTCCAAGGCCTCGCCAGCGCCACCTGCAGGTCCTCAGGGGTGGGCCTGATTGACGTAGATTGCAGCTGCTGGTGCTGTTCAAAAGCGTCAACAAAGAAATCACGGGCCAGGGACCACGATCATCTCTTTCCGCAGCCGCACGGTTACGACCTCCTTACCAGCGTCTCCACATCCTGCGCAGCTGGGGACAGTGTCTCGCCACGCTCACGGTCCGCTTTCTTCAGTGGGCCCGAATACCTCGGCCTGGTGGGGGTGCCCGAAACGGCCGTTTCAAAGCCTATGCCCGCTGGTTGTAGAGGCATGTTGGATGCGGCAGCGGCCCCAACAACATCCACCGCGGGGCCCATAGGCGCTGCTACCAGTGCAGGAGCCTTCTCTTCCTGGCTCCCAGCCCTGGGCAGATGCCAGCATTTCAAATTGGGCGATATAGGCCTCCAGCCACCTTCCCCGTCTTACGCAGCAGCCTCTTACGCGTCACAGAATGTTTGTGAGGCCGAGGGGCTGCGGGTTGGAAGAACGCGTGCCGTGTAACAACACGCCCGGGGAGGAGGGAAGGGGGTGAGGGAGGCAATGAGCGGGTGACCGGGTTCCGAGTTGCCGCCACCTATATCCAATGGGAGGGTTCCGATGGGTTCCCCAGCCTTCTGCAGCGACCACGGGCTCCGACACGACGCTGCGAGGCCGGGATTCTTCTGCCACGGACCCCAGGCAGACCCCAGTAAAACCTGACACTCTGGATCTGTTGCCAGAACCTCGTCTGCGCCTCTATGCTTGCCAACGTCATACCTCATGACGCCGCCTTTCCGCCTTCACTTCCCCCTCAGGGTCCTGAAACTCGCCATTCAGAGGTCTGCACCTCCTCCATCAGTTCACTCTTCATGCTGATTTGCAGGCATGGTCGGGGACTGCTGAGTTTCATCTTCACAGATGCAAGATGCCTCCGTAGCACCTCAGGCAAGTCGCAGAAACTGTTCCTCTGCCTCCTTGCCTGCATCTCGACGAGAGGTGGGCCTGCTCGTATTCCCTCTGTGCCTGCTCTCTGCCTTTGTGCATTTCCTCCCTCATACCGGCAAGCATTTCCAGTGATCAAAGCCATCTGGCCTCTGCTTCCACCTCACTCGTGCCTGCCTCAGTCATAGCCTCCTCTCGCTCAATGGCTGCCGCCAATCTTGGACGACATGATTAAATCGAGCGCGTCACTGAATAAATATCACAAATCCCACTCCTGACATATTTGTTACGCCGCGGTCGCCTCGTCTCTTCTGCTACGACACAAGGTAGGCTTAGGCAGAGGACGACGTGTTATCTACAGGGTCGTGAACACGGAACCGCTCCAAGAGGGCCACCGAACACCACAAGCGTCCCGAACACTAGGAGGGCAAACGCCAAGTGGCGAGGCGGGCACGAAGTAAACAACAAATGACAGTCTTCCTTATTTACACAATTATTACCCGTACACTTTTTTATAGGCACATACAGGGGGGAAACCAAGCAGGTCACACAGCACAATAAGCTTATAACAGGGCAACACAAGGTTATCTCAGGTCACAGCACACACGAGGTCTTCAAGGAGCAGCACCCAACGCGCTCTTGGCTTGTTCCTCCGCTCCTCTGCTCACAGCCAGTGCTACGTATGTTTGACCAGGTCCCTTCATGTTAACACATGCCCAGGTCATCCTTTTCTTGTTAACACATTTTTCGCACAGAGACAAAGACCCACTGGCGTAGCAATATAATAATCATAAGAGGGGTTACTGATGATCTAATTTCAGTCTTAGAGGTAACTGAGAGAAGGGTAATATCAAACAAATTGATAATCTTAATCTCTTGATATACTGAAGGATACATCATTAAACTTGTATAAACTAAAAAAAAACTTCATGACACAGAAGCCACTTCTCACTAATGTGTGTAATATAAAACTATCCTTCTATTAGTCTTCCTCTTGAATCTTGGTCTTACAGACTTCCTCAAATTCATGTCATTCTTTCCTGTATCGTTCAGAGGATTCCTAAGGATGGAATTTGCTTTTTCAATACTGGTGGATCTCTCCAAGGGCTCTAGGAGCAAACACCACAAAACCAGAACACAACAACAAAAAACCCATTCTAAAAAAGAGAACAATGGTTCTATTTAGGAATGATATAAAACAATAAAAGTTCAATATAAAATAATTCTTGTAGGAACATAATACTTTTGAACAAACAAACAAATGCATGATTCATGCTCATTATATACCGATTGAGTAGTTTTATGTTTATACATATATTAATATTTATGAAAACCTCATTTAGCATAGATGTATTATTCATTATAAACTTCATTAACACTTACTCCTTGAATGGCGTTTAAACTCAATAATACAGAGAAACATCTCTGACTGGGTATCAAGTGCACGTGTTCAGCCACTAGCTGTGAGAAGATATTCTATTTACCATGATCTTCCAATCTGTCTCAAAATGATTACTTTGTTATTGTTCTGTAATCAGATCGTATAGTATTTTATAATTTTTTATTGATATTACCACATGAATGTTCTTTTGATTTCTGATTAAAAGAATTTTATTAACCTCTTCTCGGCATTACCAGGCACTTGTTTCGGTTCTCTCTCTCTCTCGGGTTTGGACTATAAATCAGGGTTTTAAACAATGTATATGTCTGTACAGGTTAACCATATATCAGGTCACATATCTTACAAGCATATTGTTTCGTCTTAATCTTACATGCATAATACCAGAACTTAAATGAATTTCTCCAGAAACAAAATGAATTACATATTGGTTTCATTAAAATATCCATTAATTTTTTAAATTAATAAATTCATTATATAACATTAATATAATAAGAACATTGAAATATAACAATGCGTTCCTCTAATAAAGAGAAGGCCTTGTGGGGGAAACAAAGAAAACTGAATTTGTAGGTAGACTCGCAATTTACACTGTTTTTTTATATAGTATAAAATGATACGTATATAGCACTGATACAAAAATAGTAAAATAAAGTATAGCGTTCTAAGAAAAATAAAATATCTTTCTAAATAAGTATTTAAGTACTAATTATCTTACCAAGCTAAAGACTAAGTACATGAGGTATACATAATAAAACATATGAGTAAAGACCAAGGCAAAGTGAGGTAGACAATGGGTGGCCACAACGAATTGGGGTCATGCTTACTTCAGATTTAGTCTCATTACAATATCATTAGTTCAAATTTCCCAGTAAGACCATGGTTATTACATTTCCACAAAATTAGGAAAATTCCATCCTTCCCTCTATTAGGAGCAAACCACTGACAATTTGTCCAAGAGGTGACGTATTGGTCTAATTTTTGACTCAAGCTTATAGGGGGCCACCATCAAACGTAAAAGTGAAGTACTACAAAAGCGCCTTAGTATTTTGCTGCGGTTCTGTCACATCTATCTTGGGGTGCAGATGCACAACGCTTCCGCGGATTTACGTAGCGCTATACGTGTAAGCTTATGGATGTGAGGCTATTCATCTGCAACTCCCACTGTTACTCCGGATGTTGGACTCAGTTCAAATGAAGCTCTCAGAATCTGTACTGGGGTTTTCAGGTCTTCACCTGTGGAGTCCCTGTATGCTGAGAGTGGAGAATCACCTCTTTCATTACACCAGGACTACATGAACCTGATTTAGTACACGAGACTACAAAAGATTCCAGGATCTACATCCAGATTGGTTTTCAACCCCCTTGAGGATAGCCAATCCTGTGGTAGGAGAACGAGGAATCTTGTGGACGATATTAATTTAAGTCTCACTAAGGTTCTGGCTGTTGGAATTCCCCAATTCCCCCCTTGGACTAATCAAGTCGAGCTGGATTTGGTCGGCATTGGGAAAGGGGAGAGATCCGAAGCAGAAGTCAGAGAGATTTCTTCAGCATATTTCAAGTACCAAGGATCAGATGCAATATATACAGATGGTTCAAAGTCTGAAAATGGTGTGGGCTTTGCAGCAGTGAGCAGAAGGAAGACTGCATCTAGCAGTCTTTCTCTAGCAGCCTCGATCTTCACTGTTACATGCCATCCTTGCAGCAGTTAAGATGACTAGAGATCTTACGAACCATTCTATTGTGATATATTGCGACTCTCGTAGTGCCTTGCAATCAATCAAGAGCTTAAACATCAAATCAGTAGTGAGGGAGGTTCAAGATTGGCTTGCACTGATGTCAACACGTAAAAAGATAACTATGTTGGGTGCCAGCACATGTTGGTATCAGCAGGAATGAGCGAGTTGATCGGAAGGTCAAGGCAGGTGCCGCTCAGCCTTGTGATGTTCGTTTTCCTCTCCCACACAGCGACTTGAAACTCAGCATCAGGAGTTGTCTTTGTGATAAATGGAATGAGCAATGGAGGCATACCTCCAGAACAAACTGCTATAGATTAGAGATGATCTTGGCAGTTGGGTGACTAGCATCCATTCCAAACGAAAAGTGAAAGTTGCATTAACAAGACTAAGAATCGGGCACACAAGACTGACTCATGGGCCGATGATGGCTAAAAGTCAAGCACTTTGTGAGGGATGCCAAGAGCCGTTAACGATCGCACATGCAGTGGAAAGATGTGCAACATTCTCAGACCAAAGACGTATGCACTTGTCTCCCCATATACACTGAAGAATGTATTGGGGGAGAATTGTGATATAGAGGGTCTTATTAGTTTCCTTAGGGAGACTAATATTTCTTTTATTAAAATTTGATTATGCATAATGTTTAATGACCTTAGCTGTTGATGCGGCAGATAATTTTAATTAATCAATCAATCAATCCCTAGATTAGCGGAGCTAGTAGAAGAGAGTGCTGGAAGAAAATTGCACTGCACTTTAGACATGAAAGATGCTTATTTTCAAGTGGCCCTAGATGAATCTTCCAAAGATTTAACTTCTTTTTCGGATGGATTAAATTTATACAGATTTAAGTGTCTGCCATTTGGATTGTCAATTAGCCCTGCTACCTTTACTAGGAAAATGCAAGTAGTAAGTCCATTAATTAAGAAGGGCTGGTGCAGAAATTATTTAGATGATGTAGTTTTCTGGGCAGACTCTTACCAACAAATGCTGGTAAAAATACAAAAAACATTTCAAAGGTTAGAACTGATGGGAATGAAAGTAAATTTATCCAAATGTGATTTTGGCAAGAAGGAAGTTAAGTTCTTGGGACATATCATATCAGAGAAAGGAATTAAACCAAATAAAAAGAACCTGGAAGCATTAACAAGATGCCTCCTCCCCAAAGTGTCAAACAAGGAGATTCATTGGCATGTGTAATTTTTATCGGAAGTATATACCAAATTTTGCCCTAATAGCTGAACCTTTAATTATTCTGACCAGGAAAGATGTAAAATTTGAGTGGAATGAGGCCTGTAATAATGCTTTTGTAAAATTGAAAGATAAGTTAGTAAATGCCCCAGTCTTTCTTAAAGCGGACCAAACTAAAGAATTTTAACTACATACAGATGCTAGTGATATGCACATTAGTGGAGTATTAATGCTGAAAGAAAATGATGATTTAACACCTATAGGACACTATTCAAAGAAGTTAAATTAAACAGAAAATAAGTACTCAGTCACTGATAAAGAAGCATCATCAATGCCTGTAGGTTTTTCAACTATTATCTTTGGTGTAAGCCTTTCACCATAGTTACAGACCATCAGCAATTAACCACTGTGTTTAAGAAGAGAACAGCTTGTCCTAGAATGTCTAGATATATTTTAGAAATGAGGGATTTAATTTATAAAATCAAGTGCAAGAAAGGCACGAAACATACTGTACCAGACACTCTTAGTAGGCCCTTAGGAGCTATCACCAATCGGAGTGAAGAAGCAATACAACCAAGTTCTTAGGATTGACAGACGAGAAAATCAAACAAGCTCAAAGGGATGAAGGAAGTACTATACCAAAGCGAATTCCAGGCAATCGACCATTTTATCACTTTGAAATTAGAAACCATATTCTTTATCTAAGAAGAGAAGAAATGGGGAAGATCAGAAAGATATGAAGAAATACGTAAAATCATGTAAACCTTGTCAACAATTTAAAGGAGGACATGGGTCCATAATACATCAGTGGAGATATTTACCACCAGTAGAGGATAATGGTCAGAGGGTATCCATAGATCTAATTGATTTGCATGGCAGTAGGGCAGGGTTTAGATATTGTCTTACCATCATTGACCACTTCTCTAGGTTTCTGAGAATTTGTCCTTTAAGAAATAAAAGAACAGCAGCAGCTGCCGCTGAATTCAAGAAAGATATCTGTAGGTTCTCGTTTAGCGATTTCAGATAGTGGAGGATAGTTTACGAGATCAGAATTTAGAGAGTTCTGTAAGAAAGCAGGAATAAAACAAAGATTTTCTATACCATACCATCCTCGAGGTAACTCAGTGATAGAAAGAGCCCATAGGACTCTTCAGACAGTACTTGCCATTTTGAGTCAAGAACACCCAAATACATGGCCCAGTCATATTTCAGAAACTGAAAAGGCGCTGAATGAAGCTGTACACACTTCCTTAGGTACTTGACCTAATTTTGCATTTTATGGGAGACACCCCGACAGAGAAGTTGGACTACTATTGTTACCAGTAGATGAGGTGGATGAGGATGATAAATTAGATGTGAAAAACTTGCTGAAAGAAACTTTGAAATATAACACTCAGAGATACTTACAAAAGGCAAATGTGAGCAGAAAGAACAAACCATTAGCAGTCGGAGATTTAGCATGGGTCTATATTGAGGAACCAATACCTAACACTGCTAAATTAAATAGGATTTTTTTTATTGATAGGGAAGAAATACTAGAAAAAATTGAAGAGAAGTATCTCAATGCAGATGAAGAGCGTAGAATACTTACATAAATAAGAGTTAGACGACAACCCAAGAGATTTGAGGAATATGTCGTATAACAGAGCATTATTTGTAATGTTAATAGTGTAGAGTGACATACTGTACTCAGCACTCCCCCCCCCTTTCAGATGATGCTCGCTCTGTGCGTTCCGCGTGTGTATGCGCTCTCATTGCGTGCACAGCATGTGTGTGTGTGTGTGTGTGTGTGTGTGAAAGCACAAGTCTATGTACGAGTACGTGTATATATATATGTCGGTATATTTACGTATGTTGGTGTGGAGTGAACGCGTGTCGAATTGCGTGCGCCCGCTGTCCGTGAGCTATGTATATGTGGGTGTGTATTATGAGCTGTATACTTGCTTGTCTGCATACTCATGTCAAGACACGTGTCTGCATGGCTTGCGTGCGGTGTTTGCGTGGGCGTGTGTACGGTTGCGCTTGCCGAATGTCGGTGTGTAAATATAATACGTTTTATGTATTTTGCCTATTTTATGTATTTTATCTATTGTTTTCCGCTCTTAATGACATATTTGTTCTATTCTATTATTTGTATTGCCATTTCATAGCCATTCTATAACCATTTATATAGCCATTTTATGAAGTTTGAAAAATTGTTCCACGTCACGAGCGTGACGTCACGGCCTCCCGCGGCCTTTTGTACGGGCTAGAAAAATAATTCGTTGTTCTACTGCACCACGGGGCGTTTCTTTCCTCCATCCTCTGGCATTTTTACTTATACGGCAAGGAACTGATACTACGTGGCCGACAGCTCTAGCTCAGAAACATGAAAGGACGGGAAAAGCTAAGTAATGAGCCGAAGTGACAGTGTAGTGTCCCCGTGAGGGCCAGCGATTTCTAGTTAGACCCCCCATGGCGTCGTTTTCGCTGTGAGAATGGGCGCCACCTATCGAGATATATTTTCCCAAGACATTTTAAACCATTGTTTCAACGGTATATAGTAAAATATCTATACTTTTAATATGGCCAAAGAATCTCCATGTGTATGTGTATATAGCAAAACTAGTAACAATAAGAAATGAATATAACGTCTTCAATATGATTGGAGACCCACGAATTCCCGCCTCTCGGCCAGTTGATTGTGGCGAGAGGAACTGAGAGGACTTATTTTGTACCGCTCTGCGAGATAAGTATTCGGGAATTCGTGTATTTTCATGGTTAGCCCTTTTAACCGGGGATTAATCCGGAAAGGCCACGGGATATTGTGTAGCTTCCTATAAAATAAAGGAAGATCTATTATTATTTTATTTATGTTTGTCTCGCCTACAACTCCAGTTCCTCGGCTCTGAGTTAAACCCCCCTCTATGCTCTAACGAAATATTTTACGGCCCTTTGCACGTATGTTCGTTTGCTTATATTATTTTGATAAGCTTAAGGATTATTGAAAAGGGGGGGGGGGGTCGTCACAGTCAACACATTCAGTGGTGAAGGGCCGCTCATGATACGGACCCGTACACCACAACAGTATTAATTAAAGATTGGAGCTGAACCCTGCAAGATTGCACCTATACATACACAACATATTATATACAGCCTCGTGGTTCTTCTACTTGACCTCGTTCCTTTCTTATGTCTTCTGCTACATATTTTCCTTTCATTTTCCCCTCCTCCTACATCTTGTGTTGTTCTTAGGCTAGCCTATCCTTGCTCTTTTCTCCCTGGACTTTGCACAGCGATCTCGCTTATCTAATCCAAATACGTTCCACACACTGGGACATTTAAGAGATTTCCCGCTGTGACATCTCACAAGGTCATATTCCCCGTGGAACATCAATAGTAGTAAGGGATTTGACAGGGGTGGGCTTACCCTACAGATGCCCACTGACCTTCATGGGGAGGGACCCTGGCCCTTAAGGCACCCTTGTAATGAGCACTAGGACACGATGTAAGAATGACCCAAAAAATCGTCTGTGACCACCCTCTGTATACCTCACTTACTTGGTCTTTACTCATATGTTAATTATGTATACTTCATTTAATTAGTCTTTAGCTGGTAAGATAATTAGTACTTAAATAATTATTTAGAAAGATGATATTTTATTTTATTAGAAAGATAATACTTTATTTTACTATTTTTGTATCAGGTGCTATATACGTTTACATTATTACACTAAGATAAAGAAACAGTGTAAAATATGTGAGTTTACCCTACAAATTTCAGTTTTCTTTGTTTCCCCCACAAGTCTTTCTCTTTAATTAGAGGGTACGCAGTTATATTTCACTGTTGCTTGTTATATTAAGGTTCTATAATGGATATTTTAATGAAGAAACCAATATGTATTCATTTTGTTTCTGGAGAAATTCATTTAAGTTCCGGTATTATGCATGTATGATTAAGACGAACCATATGCTTGTAATATATGTGACCTGAGTAGATGTTAAAATGTTAAGAATATACAGTGTTAAACCCTGATATTATAGTCATAACCAGAGAGAGAGAGAACCGAAACAAGTGCCTGGTAGATGCCCAAAAGAGGTTAGTAAAATTCTTTAAATACAAGAAGTAAGAAAGAACATTCAGCTGTGGTAATATCAATAATAAAATTATAAAATACTATAGATCTGATTACAGAACAAAAATAAAGTAATCATTTGAGAACAGATTGGAAAATCATGGTAAATAGAATATCTTCTTCACAGCTAGTGGCTGACACGTGGCACTTGGATACCATTCAGATGTTTCTCTGTTATTATTGAGGATTTAAAACCCATTCAAGGAGTAAGTGTTATTGAAGTTTATAATAGAATAATACTATCTATGCTAAAATGAGGGTTTCATAAATATAATATAATGTATAAATATAAAACTACTCAGATCGTATATAATGGCATGAATATATGCAATTTGTTTGTCAAAAGTAGTTATGTTCCTACAAGAAATTAGTTATATTGAACCTTTTATTGTTTTATCATTCCTAAAATAGAACCATTGTTTCTCTTTTTTTGGGTTTTGTGTTTTTGTTCTGTTTTGTGGTGTTTGCTCCTGAGAAGTCCTTGGAGAGATCCACCAGATTGTAAAGCAGATGCCATCCTTAGGAATCCTCTGAACTGATACAAGGAAGAAATGAAGGAATTTGAGGAAAGTCTGTACAAAGGATTCAAGAAAAAAGACATAAGAGAAGGACAGTTATACTACACACTTTAGTGGAGAAGTGGACATCTGTGTCAATTAAGTTTTTTTAGTTATACAAGTTTAATTATTTATAATTCAATATATCAAGAAAATGTAAGATTATCAATTGTTTGATATTACTCTTCTCTCAGTTACCTCTAAGACTGAAATTAGATCATCAGTAACCCTTTTATGATTATTATATTATAGTGTGGGTTCATCAAGAGTTGACTCAGGTAATGATACAGGAGAGCTCACACTTGGCGTTAATTAATAGTGCCCCCTCTAGATAAGCCCGAGTGGATTTCCCAATAGAAAGGGAAATAGTGGCTTTGACCATAGAGAGGAAAAGGGTGGGCGCAATACACCCTTCTTGGTAGGTGGGGCCCCCTGGGGACCACACATGTCCGTACACTACAATAGGTTAACTACAGAACCAGGAATGTTTAAAGACAAGTTAGTAGGTATCAGTTATATTGATATTTTGTGTGGTGCTAATATTGGTGCTGTAATATTAAGCTACAGATGTGAAATTAGTTATACTACCAGATTGTGATATTTAGAATGAAGATTTTGATGAAACCTATGCCTTGGCCAGGATAGGATGTGACTTTGATGAATCCTAGCTTAGAGTTAGTAGAATGATTGTTAGGATCAATGATAATTGTTGTCCCTTATAAATGGGTGATGAGGACACCAGGATATAGTAGATCAAGGACATTCTGTATGAATGTTAGTCTGACTTTATATTGTTGACTTGTATACAATAGATTTAGATATATTCGACTTCTATAAAACAAATTGCTAGGAACTTAGGTTAAGGGGTTGTAAGAATAAACGTTTACCTGAAGGTCCCCACTCAGTTGGATATGGCTAAATGTGAACCCAGTTGAGCACTAAGCTAGATTATTTAATACTTCATGATGCAACCGGTGCAAGGTTAGAAACAATTAACATATCCTCTGATTCTCTATAGGGCTGGGGAAAGTTGATGTGATTTCCTGCAACAGATAGGGCCTGTCAATGTGTAAAGATTAGATCCTCTGGCTGTATTTTGGTAGAGTGACCCAGTATTGTCTGATAGTACGATACAAAATTTGTATGGAACTTTGTATACAATCTAGTGATATGTCTACCTTCCTCGAGCACGAGAATGTGTAACAATTCTGAATACAACAAAAAAGGAGCGGACAAAACATTTGTATTGTTAATATTGGTATTGATTGATTACTAGAAATGTGAATCTTGATAATGGTAGTTTACTTGATGAAATGTGATTAATATGTTCCTATACTTGATTCGACGAATTTTTGGTCTCCCCTAACCCCAAAGGTGTGTAATGAGCAACAGGACACGAAGTAAGATTGACCCTAAAATTCGTCTGTGATCACCCTTTATATACCTCACTTACTTGGTCTTTACGCATATGTTACTTATGTATACCTCATTTAATTAGTCTTTAGCTATGAAAGACAATTAGTACTTAAATAATTTTTTTAGAAAGATGATACTTTATTTTACTATTTTTGTATCAGGTACTATATATGGTTATATTATTACACTAAGATAAGGAAACATTGTAAAATATGTGAGTTTATCCTACAAAGTTCAGTTTTCTTTGTTTCCCCCACAATGCATTCTCTTTAATTAAAGGGTACGCAGTTATATTTCACTGTTACTTGTTATATTAAGGTTCCATAATGGATATTTTAATGAAGAAACCAGTATGTATTATTTTTGTTACTGGAGAGATTCATGCAAGTTCCGGAATTATGTATGCACGGATTAAGACGAACTATATGCTTGTAATATATGTGATCTGAGTAAATGTTAAAATGTTCAGAATATACAGCGTTAAACCCTGATACTATAATCATAACCAGAGAGAGAGAGAGAGAGAACAAAGACCAGTGCCTGGTAAATACCCGAAAGAGGTTAGTAAAATTCTTTAAATACTAGAAAGTTAGAAAGTAATAAAAATATAAATTACTATATATCTAATTACAGAACAAAAATAAAGTAATCATTTGAGACCAAATTGGAAAACCTTGGTAAAAAGAATATCTTCACAGCTAGTGGCTGACATGTGGCACTTGGATACCAATCTGATGTTTCTCTCTTATTATTGAGGATTTTAAACCAATTCAAGGAGTAAGTGTTATTGAAATTTATAATAGAATAATGCTGAAATGAGGGTTTCATAAAAAGATAATATAATGCATAAATATAAAACTACTCAGATCGTATTTAATGGCATGAATATACACAATTTGTTTGTCAAAAGTAGTTTTTGTTCCTACAAGAAATCATTTATATTGAATCTTGTTATTGTTTTATCATTCCTAATTTATTTTTTTCTGTTTTTGTTGTTTTGTTTGTTTCATGAGATGTCCTTGGAGAGATGGACCAGATGTAAAGCAGATGCCACCCTTAGGAGTCCTCTGAACTGATACAGTGAAGATATGAAGAAATTTGAGAAAAGTCTGTACAGACAAAGGATTCAAGAAGGAAGACATAAGAGAAGGACAGCTTATACTACACACCTCATTGGAGAAGTGGACATCTGTGTCAATTAAGGTTTTTAGTTGTAAAAGTTTAATGATTTATAATTCAATATATCAAGAAATGTAAGATTATCAATTGTTTGATATTACCCTTCTCTCAGTTACCTCTAAGACTGAAATTAGATCATCAGTAACCCTCTTATGATTATGGTATTTTTATAGTGTGGGTTCATAAAGGGTATGACTTAGGGAATACTACAGGAGAGCCCACATTTGACGTTAATTAATAGTGCCCTCTCTAGATAAAGTCCGAGTGGTTTTCCCAGTAGAAAGGGAAATAGTGGCTTTGACAGAAAGAGAAAAGGGGTGGGCGCAATACACCTGGAGCTCTTCCTGACGGCTCCAAAGACCCCACTGTGAGAGGAGTCTTTTGAACAGGCTCAGGATTCTTTTACCTGTGCAGAGGGCGTAAAAATAAAAACATATTTTTAGAGGAAAGGTGGGACGGAGATATGAAATGAAATGCTAATGAAATGTTAAAATTACATTGTTTGACAAGTCTTCTAGTACAAAGAAAGCTCAGTATATATTAATTTTAGTTTGGCTTGAAGATTCATCATGGAAATGGGATGATCGCGACATATAATATCAACAGGAAAAGAATGAATGCTAATTGCTTCCGACTACAAATCCTCAAGGATCTCTCAGTGACTGACAGAAAGTGTATAAAATCCAGCAAATAATCTATATCTTGATATATTTCAGGTGTCGAATACTGCGAGAACATATAGTTCCTTGTAAATTAGAAGAGACATTTTTCTTTACACTATATCCTGTCTTCCTTCAAGTAACTGTTTATCTTATTTAGCTCACCATGGATAGGCCCGTAATAGTTTCTAATTCATGGTATTATTCTATATAATGATTCCATAACTACTCTAAATAATAATGACATGACTTTATATTTATCTCTAGTGAAGGGCTTTAAAATTCAGTGAATAAATGAGGTTTTGACGGTTGTTATTGTGTACGTTACATCGATCATTGTAAGAAGTGTATATAACGAATACTACTTTTTAGAATGACTGCCTTTGTTTGTCATACTAATGACCAATAAAGTTTACTTTACAAGGAGGATACACTAAGCAGAAAATTAACGGTATTATTGAAAATGGCGCCTTCCACCTTAAATACAGAATCTGCTCTTACCAAGTAGCAGAACACACAGCGCCGCGACAATATGACAAAAAGTTGTTGAGACGGAAAATCTGACGGATTTGTAGCGCTTGACGTATGCATGGGAAATCAAATGAGCCAATTAGATTTGCGTTAAAGCGTAGATTGACCATAGGCATTCACATCCAGCACAATAGAACCAATCGGATATAAAATAGAGTATCACCTGATAATAGAAGCTGAGCCTAGAAGGCAGTTAAAATTCAAATCAGCTCCATCATAACTAGGCAGTGTGTCGGGTGTGAGAATAAGTATTTCGATTTCACTGCAAAATATCATCGAAATAACGATGCATACCGAACTTTCAGTGACCACAGCTATGAACACCAAACTATAAACCACTCCGAATACTTTGTGGATCCCGAAAACCCGAAGATCCACACACACTGAACGGTTGTGGAGAGATGTGAAAGAGTGGAGCAAAAGAACAGGCAGTCGGCAAGAATTCTACAAACAGTACGTTGCTCGGTATCTGTTTCTCCACAGTATGAGCCGGATGTAGTCCATCACCAGTTCTTTGTCAAGGCCATGAAACTGAACCCTCCGCTGTCCGATAAGGCACAGCTAAGAATGATCACAATTCCCACCTACAATGACCTGGAAGACCCCGACGATCCCTGTGACCCAAAGCCTGCTTATGGTAAGAGATGTTTAAAACTGTTAGTAGGACTAGGCTCTGTCCTGCCGGAACATATGAGGTGAAGATTTTGTGGACCTGTTGGTGGTCAGTAGCCTCCCAAAGGGATTTAAGTATATATGAAAATATATTTGTGTGCATATATATGTATATTTATATATATGTGTATATATACATATACATACATTATCATCATCAGCCTGTATTAGTCCACTGCAGAACATAGGCCTCTCCCAATCTTTTCCAACTTTGTCTGTCCTGCATTTTTTTTGTTCCAGTCTTAACCTCCAAATTTCGTTATTTCATCATGCCATCTTGTCACTGGTCTGGTCCTTGGCCTCTTTATGTTATTTATAGCCCAATCTGTTACTTTCTTTGTCCTTGTCGTCCTGTCTTCGACATATATGACCTGTCAATTGGCATTTTTTCTTTTAGGTTTTCATAAGTATATCTTCCACTTTTGCCTGCTCCCTGATCCGTGTCACCCTCATCTGATCTCTCAGGCTAATTCCCAGTATCAACCTCTCCATCCCTCTCTGACCACATTACTTTCCTCTTCAGTAATTAGGGTGTAGTTCATGTTTCTGATCCACAGGTCATAACTGGGAGGACGCATTAGCTAAAGAATTTTCTTTTTAAACATAATGGTAAGGACCCTCTTAGTATACTACGGTATCAGCCGAAGGCGCTCCAGCCTACACTAATGCATCGCATAATTTACTCTTTGCTAGATGTGTTTGTCTGTACGAGTTGCCTTATGTATATAACTTGTTAAGTACCTGTAGCGCTTCACCTTGTACATGTATCTGTTCAAAACCTGTGAACATGTCTTAGTCTTTTCTTGTTCATTCTAAGTCCGACTTCAGACTTCTTATAGATAGTTATTAGCTGTACATTCATTTGCAGATTATACGTTCGCTTCTATCCGTGCTTTGAGTTTATAGATTCTGAAATCTTCCACTCAGATTCTCTTTATTCAATCCATCTGGTTTTT
>NC_051391.1:11658790-11667792 GCF_015228065.2 Penaeus monodon | reverse complement strand
TGGGAAATCACTGAATAACTGTTTTCCCGCACTCAGGTCAGCGCCAATTCGGGGTTAGACAATTTAATTGATAGTGGAAAGCACTAAAAGGATAGTATTGGTTCTTGATATAACGGCCCATTTGCAGTTTTGGGGACAGGGGAATTGGGCCCCTTAAAGGTCACAAAATTTAAGAAGGAATTCATCCCAAGATATAACATTTTCAAACCCCTCACTGACAATTCGTCATTTTGAAAAAAGAATAATTTATCAGGAATTTTGCCATCTTAGTAAATGACAGTTCGTCCTGCCTGCCAACTCCTAGGTAAGCTGAACTCACAGACGACTGCAATCCGCGGTCGGCCGAAGGCGCACGCCGGTAGGCTTAGCAACCGCTAAGGAATGCGACACCTCTCCGAAAAACTGCCAGATACAAAATCACCTTTCTAACTTCCTCCCACCCCAAGCTCCAGCCTTTGCCATTCCAACATCGTCCTAAATCTTCCTTTTCTCATCATCCGTCGCCTTCCCTCAACCACTCTGCTGCAAGCCTACAATTTATGCATATTATAATGCATGGGCTATTTATAATGGAGTGCATGTGTATGCTCAGGTAGACACTGTTCAAACGTTTGTGCACGAGGATGAGCGCGTATGCACAGAAGTGGGCAGGTGTATGCGTGTTTGTGTGTACATGGCCATGTATGTGTGTATGTAAGAGAAGCAATACATGTGTATGCAGGGCGAGTATGTTTGTGTAAGTACAGTTATATGTATGCGTATAGTTATGTGTAAGAGTACAAGATGTACACGAGGGTATACATTTATATATATATATATATATATATATATATATATAAATATATATAAAAAATAAAAAATTATATATATATATATATATATATATATATAGAAAATTTTATTTTTATATATATATTTTTTATATGTTGGGGGGCATATTATGTGGTATTTTTTGTGGTGTATGTGTATATATATGTGTATATATATTTATATGGGTATGTGTACATATATGTATGTATGTGTTTATATGTGTATGTATATATGTATATGTATATATATGTTAAAAATCTCATGTTAAAAACAGGCTGCCCCACGTTGATGTACCTTTCTACATATAATATGAGGACAATGAGAACTGAATCCAATTTACTAGCATTAATTGAGGAAATATTTTTCATTAAATGGGATGTTGTAGGACTCTGTGAACTCAGAAGACTAGGCAAAGAAAAGAAGATTCTAAATGATGGACATGTGCTCTATTGGAGAGGTAAACCCCAGGGTAGCAATCAGGAATTAGGGGTAGGTTTCTTAGTTCACAAACGCTTCGAAAAGAATATTGTACAATTCTATAGTGTAAGCGAAAGAGTGGCTTCATTAAAATTAAAAATAAACAATAGGTACAGCCTAAAAGTTGTTCAAGTCTATGCTCCAACCCATAGCCACAGTGATGAAGGAATAGCGAGCTTCTGTGAAGATGTCCATTTAGCCAGTGAGAGTAAAAACCCATTTCACAACAAAATTATGTGAGATTTTAATGCCAAAATCGGTAAAAAGACAGGTGAAACCGTAGCGGGGAATCACAGAATAGGCACTAGGAATGAGAAGGGACAAATGCTTGTGGAGGCTCCATCACTCAATATCATGAATACATTCTTCGAAAAAAGACTAGAGCGGAAGTGGACATGGAAGTCACCATTTGATATCAAAAACGAAATTACTTCATAATTTCAAATAGGAGCGACATAGTAAAATATCTGGAAGTTATAAATTTAGTAAATGTTGGCAGCAACCATAGAATGGTCAGAGGCCAAATTAAATTACACCTCAGAAGGGAGAGGAACATACTAATATGAAAACTACAGCTAAATTTAACTTGAAGACCAGAACAACCGACTTTTAACTTTAACATCCAAAACAGATATTCACAGCTCAGCGATGAAGATCTCAACATTGACCAAATCAACAAACAGTTCAATGACATGATAAATGAAGCTGCACTTGAAGGAGGCGGTAAGAACATCAAGCATAACTCCAGCAAGCTGTCAGTAGAAACTAAATAACTCATGCAAAAACGTAGGGTCATGAAAGTATCGTTAAACAAAGACAAAATAAAATTACCTGAACTAACAACGGCTATAAATAAAAAGAAGAGAGATGTACGGAAATTCAATACTCAATAGATGAAACAGCGATCTCAGGTACTAGCATGAAAACGGTTAAAAGCAGACTCGGAATAGGGAGAAACCAAATGTATGCAACAGAAAAACCAGATGGAGAAGTGACATATAATAAGGATGAAATCATAAGAGTAGTGGAAGACTTTTACAGAAATCTATACAAACAGACACGGATAGAAGCGAACGTCATAACTACTGCAAATGAAATGCAGCAGCTAATAAACTATCTGAATAGAGAAAGTCTGAAAGTCGGACTTAGAATGAACAAGAAAAAGACTAAGATCATGTTCAACAGAGTTCAATTTGAACAGATACATGTACAAGGTGAAGCGCTACAGGTACAAACAATTTATATACATAAGGCAACTCGTACAGACAAACACATCTAGCAAAGAGTAAATTATGCGATGCATTAGTGTAGGCTGGAGCGCCTTCGGCTGATACCGTAGTATACTAAGAGGGTCCTTACCATTATGTTTAAAAAGAAAATTCTTTAGCTAATGCGTCCTCCCAGTTATGACCTGTGGATCAGAAACATGAACTACACCCAAATTTACTGAAGAGGAAAGTAATGTGGTCAGAGAGGGATGGAGAGGTTGATACTGGGAATTACCCTTTGAGAGATCAGATGAGGGTGACACGGATCAGGGAGCAGGCAAAAGTGGAAGATATACTTATGAAACCTAAAGAAAAAATGCCAATTGACAGGTCATATATGTCGAAGACAGGACGACAAGGACAAAGAAAGTAACAGATTGGGCTATAAATAACATAAAGAGGCCAAGGACCAGACCAGTGACAAGATGGCATGATGAAATAACGAAATTTGGTGGTTAAGACTGGAACAAAAAAATGCAGGACAGATAAAGTTGGAAAAGATTGGGAGAGGCCTATGTCCTGCAGTGGACTAATACAGGCTGATGATGATAATGTATGTATATGTATATATACACATATATATAAATATAATTATATGCACACAAATATATTTTCATATATACTTAATCCCTTTGGGAGGCTACTGACCTCACAACAGTCCACAAAATCTTCACCTCATATGTTCCGGCAGGACAGAGCCTAGTCCTACTAACAGTTTTTAAACACTCTTACATAAGCAGGCTTTGGGTCACAGGATCGTCGGGGTCTTCCAGGTCATTTTAGGGGGGAATTGTGATCTTCTTAGCTTGTGCCTTATCGGACAGCGGAGGGTTCGTTTCATGGGCCCTTTACAAAAACTGGTGATGGACTACATCCGGCTCATACTGTGGAGAAACAGATACCGAGCAACGTACTGTTTGAGAATTCTTGCCGACTGCCTGGTCTTTTGCTCCACTTTTTTCACATCTCCCACAACCGTTCAGTGTGTGTGGATCTTCGGGTTTTCGGGATCCACAAAGTATTCGGAGTGGTTTATATTTTGGTGTTCATAGCTGTGGTCACTGAAAGTTCGGTATGCATCGTTATTTCAGATATTTTGCAGTGAAATCGAAATACTTATTCTCACACCCGACACACTGCCTAGTTTTGATGGAGCTGATTTGAATTTTAATGCCTTCTAGGCTCAGCTTCTATTATCAGGTGATACTCATTTTTTATCCGATTGGTTCTATTGTGGGTGGATGTAATGCCTATGGTCAATCCACGCTTAACGCAAATCTAATTGTCATTGATTTTGCCTCAAGGTAAAATCGTAGATTTTCCGTGTTAAACTTTGAAAATTCCGGTTGATATTCGTACTGGGAGCAATTTGAATTTTAAGGGAAGGATTTTCAAAAATCTTGTCTTTCTGCTATTACCCCTTAAAGTAAATTTTGGTCTTGTATACAAACGGAGCTTTAAAAGTAGTATTCTTTTAATTCTTCCAATGTGTGTGCGAACTCCCAGAAAACTTTTTTACGAATTTAAACCTCACTGGTTAAAAGCAGCAAAAGAAGTTTGGTCTTTTGAAATCCTGATTGAAAATTTGGGCCTATCCTGTGGCTTGTAAGTTCTGGGAAGAAGGATATTGTGTAAAAAAATGTTTTTTATTTCGGCTTGTTTGCGTTTCCCCTTGCGATTGTTTTTTCTGGATTTTTACACTTTCGCGTCGGAGCCCTTTTGGAGGTTTTGTAGTCGGAACAATTAATTCATTTTCTGTTATTATATCGCATCATATTTCCATGATAATCTTCAAGCCAAACTAAAATTAATTACTGACTTCTTTGTACTAGAAGACTTGTCAAAATGTAATTTTAACATTTCATTAGCATTTCATTTCATATCTC
This sequence comes from Penaeus monodon, assembly GCF_015228065.2. NCBI lineage: Eukaryota > Metazoa > Arthropoda > Malacostraca > Decapoda > Penaeidae > Penaeus > Penaeus monodon. Next base: position 11,663,351 of record NC_051391.1, on the reverse strand, counting down.
TGTCCCACCTTTCCTCTAAAATTTTTTATGTTTTTTTTTTTACGCCCTCTCCCACAGGTAAAGAATCCTGAGCCTGTTCAAAAGACTCCTCTCACAGGGGGGTTTTGGAGCCGTCAGGAAGAGCTCCAGGTTATTGCGCCCACCCCTTTTCTCTTTCTGTCCAAAGCCACTATTTCCCTTTCTACTGGGAAAACCCTCGGACTTTATCTAGAGGGGAAACTATTAATTAACGTCAAATGTGGCTCTCCTGAAAGTATTCCCTAAGTCATACCCTTTATGAACCAACACTATAAAATACCATAATCATAAAGGTTACTGAGATCTAATTTCAGTCTTAGAGGTAACTGAGAGAGGGAAATTAAAACAATTGATAATCTACATTTCTTGATATATTGAATTATAAATCATTAAACTTTTACAACTAAAACCTTAATTGACACAGATGTCCATTTTCTCCAATGAGGTGTGGTAGTATAAGCTGTCCTTCTCTTATGTCTTCCTTCTTGAATCCTTTGTCTGTACAAAACTTTTCTAAATTTTTTTTTTCTTCATATCTTCACTGAATCAGTTCAGAGGACTCCTAAGGGTGGCATCTGCTTTACTTTCTGGTCCATCTCTCCAAGGACATCTCATGAAACAAACAAAACAACAAAAAAAAGAAAAAAAAAATTAGGAATGATAAAACAATAACAAGATTCAATATAACCGATTTCTTGTAGGAACAAAAACTACTTTTGACAAACAAATTGTGTATATTCATGCCATTAAATACGATCTGAGTAGTTTTATATTTATGCATTATATTATCTTTTTATGAAACCCTCATTTCAGCATTATTCTAATTATAAATTTCAATACACTTACTCCTTAAATTTGGGTTTTTTAAAATCCTCAATAATAGAGAGAAACTCAGATTGGTATCCAAGTGCCACATGTCAGCCATAGCTGTGAAAAATATTTTTTTACCAAGGTTTTCCCAAATTTGGTCTCAAATGATTACTTTTTTTTTTGTTCTGTAATTAATATATAGTATTATATTTTTATTACTTTTTCTAACTTCTAGTATTTAAAGAATTTTACTAACCTCTTTCGGTATTTACCAGCACTGGTCTTTGTTTCTCTCTCTTCTCCCCTCTGGTTATGTTATAGTATCAGGGTTTAACGCTGTATTTTCCCTACATTTTAACATTTACTCAGATCACATATATTACAAGCATATAGTTCGTCTTAATCCGTGCATACTAATTCCGGAACTTGCATGAATCCTCCAGTAACAAATAATTACATACTGGTTTTCTCATTAAAAAAATCCATTATGGAACCTTAATATAACAAGTAACAGTGAAATATAATGCGTCCCCTTTAATTAAAGAGAATGCATTGTGGGGAAAACAAAGAAACTGAACTTGGTAGGATAAACTCGCATATTTTACAATGTTTCCTTATCTTAGTGTAAAAATATAACCATATATAGTACCTGATAAAAAAATAGTAAAATAAAGTACATTTTCAAAAAAAATATTTAAGTAATAATTGCCCTTTCATAGCTAAAGACTAATTAAATGAGGTATACATAAGTAACATATGCGTAAAGACCAAGAAAGTGAGGTATATAAAGGGTGATCACAGACGAATTTTAGGGTAAATCTTACTTCGTGTCCTGTTGCTCATTACAAAACCTTTGGGGTTGGGGAGACCAAAAATTCGTCGAATCAAGTATAGGAACATATTAATCACATTTCTCAAGTAAAACTACCATTATCAAGATTCACATTTCTAGAAATCAATCAATACCAATATTAACAATACAAATGTTTTGTCCGTTCCTTTTTTGTTGTATTCAGAATTGGGTTACACATTCTCGTGCTCGAGGAAGGTAGACATATCCTAGATTGTATACAAAGTTCCATACAAATTTGGGATCGACTATCAGGGAATACTGGTCACTCTACCAAAATACAGCCAGATGATCTAATCTTTACACATTGCAGGCCCTATCTGTTGCAGGGAAAACACATCACTTCCCCCAGCCCTATAGAGAATCAGAGGATATGTTAATTGTTTCTAACCTTGCACCGGGTTTTCATCATGAAGTATTAAATAATCTAGCTTAGTGCTCAACTGGGTTCACATTTAGCCATATCCAACTGAGTGGGGACCTTCAGGTAAACGTTTATTTTTACACCCCTTAACCTAAGTTCCTAGCAAATTTTTTTTTAGAAGTCGAATATATCTAAATCTATGTATACAAGTCAACAATATAAAGTCAGACTAACATTCATACAGAATGTCCTTGATCTACTATATCCTGGTGTCCTCATCACCATTTATAAGGGACAACAATTATCATTGATCCTAACAATCATTCTACTAACTCTAAGCTAGGGTTCATCAAAGTCACATCCTATCCTTTCCCCAAAGGGATAGGTTCATCAAAATCTTCATTCTAAAATCACAATCTGGTAGTATAACTTTAATTTCACATCTGTAGCTTAATATTACCAGCACCAAAATTGCACCACACAAATATCAATATAACTGATACCTACTAACTTGTCTTTAAACATTCCTGGTTCTGTAGTTAACCTATTGTAGTGTACGGACATGTGTGGTCCCCAGGGGGCCCCACCTACCAAGAAGGGTGTATTGCGCCCACCCTTTTCCTCTCTATGGTCAAAGCCACTATTTCCTTTTTATTGGGAAAACACTCGGGTTATCTAAGGGGGCACTATTAATAACGCCAAGTGAGCTCTCCTGTATTCATTACCTGAGTCAACTCTTGAGAACCCACACTATAAATATAATAATCATAAAAGGGTTACTGAAAACTAATTTCAGTCTTAGAGGAAAATGAGAGAAGAGTAATATCAAACAATTGTAATCTTACTTTCTTGATATATTGAATTATAAATATAAATGTAAAAAAAAAAAAACTTAATGACACAGATGTCCACTTCTCCCCTAAATGTGTAATATAACTGTCCTTCTCTAGTCTTTTCTTGAATCCTTTGTAAACTTCCTCAAATCTTATTTCTTCCTTGTATCAGTTCAGAGGATTCCTAAGGATGCATCTGCTTTACAATCTGTGATTCTCAAAGGGACTTCTCAGGAGCAAACACCCAAACAGAACAAAAACAAAACCCAAAAAAAAGAAACAATGGTTCTATTTTAGGGAATATAAAACAATTAAAAGGTCAATATAACTAATTTTTTGTAGGGAAAATAACTACTTTTGACAAAAAAATTGCATATATTCATGCCATTTATACATCTGAGTAGTTTTATATTAACAAATTATTTATATTTATGAAAACCCTCATTTTAGCCTGTAGTATTTTTTCTATTATAAACTTCAAAAACACTTACTCCTTGAATGGTTTTAAAAATCCTCAATATAACAGAAAAAATCTGATGGTATCCCAAGTTTCCACGTGTCACCACTAAGCTGGAAGAAAAATATTCTATTACCATGATTTTCCAATCTGTTTTTTCAAATTATTTATTATTTTTTTCTGTAATAGATCTATAGTTTTTAAATTTATTTTTGATATTACCACAGTGAATGTTCTTTCTTACTTCTGTATTTAAGAATTTTAAATAACCCCTTTTGGGCATCTACCAGGCACTTGTTTCGTTTCTCTCTTCTGGTTATGAATAATTCAGGGTTTAACACTGATATTCTTAACATTTTTAAAATCACTCAGGTCATATATTACAAGCATATGGTTCGTCTTAATCCATACTGCATAATACCGAAACTTAAATAATTTCTCCAGAACAAATGAAACTATGGTTTCTTCATTAAAAATCCTTATAGAACCTTAATATAATAAGCAACAGTGAAATTAACTGCGTACCTCTTTAAATTAAAGAGAAAGATTTTGGGGGAAACAAAAAATGAATTTGTTTGGGTAAACTCACATTTTTTACACTTTTCTTATCTTTTGTGAATAAGTAAACGTATATGACCTGATACAAAAAAAGTAAAATAAAGTATTATCTTTCTAATAAAATAAAATATCATCTTTCTAAATAATATTTAAGTACTAATTATCTTTACGCTAAAAGACTATTAAAAGAAGTATACATAATTAACATATGAGTAAAGGACCAAATAAGTGAGGTATAAGAGGGGGGTCACAGACGATTTTTGGGGCATCTTACATCGTGTCCTAGTGCTCATTACAAGGGCCTTAAGGGCCAGGGTCCCTCCCATGAAGGTCAGTGGGCATCTGTAGGGTAAGCCCACCCCTGTCAAAACCCTTTCACTATTGATGTTTCCAGGGATATACCCCTTTTTAATGTACAGCGGGAAATCTCTTAAATGTCCCAGTTGTGGAACGTATTTGATTTGATAAGCGAGACGCTGTGAAATCCAGGAGAAAAGAAGCAAGGGATAAGGCTAGCCTAAAACAACACAAGATGGAGGAGGAGGGGAAAATGAAAGGAAATATTATGTAAAAACAGGGCTAGAAACCACGACTTGTTAATAAATTGTGAAAAGTGCAACGCAGGGGAGCTCTCTTAAATTATCTGTGTGGGGGTGTATCAGACGCCTTCC
>NC_051391.1:11651724-11654224 GCF_015228065.2 Penaeus monodon | reverse complement strand
GAAAATTGGCCCCCATAGAACAAATATTCTAGGCTCGGTTAATTTTTTTTCAAGACTGTTCAGTTTGTATATGAGAGGTATGTATCTCAGAATGTTAAGTCCGAGGCCAGTGAATTGGTTTCCTGTAGATGTTGATAGAGAAACGATCATTTTGAAAGCTAATGGAAGTGTCCAAGAAGGATAGTTTATTGGCATTTCGACCATTTAAACTGGGAAAAAAGAAATTAAAGAAAAAGATTCATGCCATTAAAAAAAAAAAAAAAAAAAAAAAAATTGAGATATCTCTCTTTACATCCACTGTATCTAACTTTGATGCTAAATGTTTACTATCGTTGACAGAAATATCAGCAACAAATTAGACAATGTTGATATTAGACACAACAGAAAAGTTACTAAAGCTAGGAATTGATTTAAACAAAAAAGTTGACAAAAACAAAGTTTTCTTAACTTTTCTGATAAGATACTATCAGATTACTTTCTTTAGGCCTGGATTGCCGTATACCATCGAACACCATTAACCACCACACATTTCTTTCTTTGTTTTGAGAAACTTTGCCAGACAATCCAAAACTGTAGTGTTTATAAAGAAAGATGGATTTATATCACCAATAACATCTCTGCAGTGGCTAACAACACATTTAAGAAATTCAAACATTATATTAAGGACAACCATGAGCAATAGTCATTCCCTGCTTCTGTGAAATCCTTGAAAGATGACGAAAGTGATCCTTACCAGACCAGATAAAGGTTTCAGAGTCATTATTCTTAACAGAGACGACTACTATAATAAACTGCAATCCATACTTGATGGTAACTCTAAAGTTAACTAATTAACTCTGACACTTCTACTCATCTTTTAAAACTGGAATATAAACTAAATAGGTTGCTACACTCGTTTGGGGAAGTCACAACCTTCTCACTACTTCTGCTTTAAAACCTGGTTTCCTATATGGCCATAAACTCAATGTACCTCTTCGCTCCATTATTTCTGCTGTTGGTATATTGCCAAATGTTTAGTACAGATAATCTCCTCTCTTACCACCAATCACTATACTGTAATAATTCTTTGCTCACTCAAACCACTACACACCGTTACAATGGCTAGCTTTGACACAGAATCATTATTCACTAAAGTCCCTCTGAAGTGAAACCACAGACATAATAGTTGACAAAACTCCTCTTTGACTCTGAACTCGGTTGGTTTAAACAAAGCAACCTTTAGAAAGCTTTTATACACCACTGCTCACCATTCAGTATTTTCTTTTAATGTTTGCCTTTACACCCAAGTTGACGGTGTAGCAATGGGATCACCACTTGGCCCTTGTTATGCTAATACTTTCCTCTGTTATGACGAATACCTTGGCTCAATAGCTGCCCTTCCAACTTCAAAAACCAATTTTTTATAGTTGATATATGGTTGACACTTTCTTGCTTTTCAGTGCTCCTCTCGTATCAGTTCTTTTCTTTCATATCTAAATTCACGACCCTAACATTAAATACACATGCGAAGTTGAAAAAAAGAAAAGAAAGAAGGAAAAAAAAACTATCTTTCTCGGACACTTCCATTACCTATCAAAATGGTCGTTTCTCTGTCAACACCTACAGGAAACCAATATTCACTAGCCTCGGACTTCACTCTCTGAGCTACATACCTCTTATTTACAAACTGAACAGCCTGAAAACATTTATTAATGGAGTCTACAATATTTGTTCTACTTGGGCCATTTTCGCACAAAAGCCAAGTATTTAAGAGAATATTCTGCTTCGAATGAATACCCATCCCACTTTTTCATAAAGTAATGATTAATTTTCCTTTGTCAGAAGTTCTCACACAAACCTGCAATTACCACAGTTAATAAAATCTTTGAGCAATGCTATCCTTAAATCACTTTCCGGTTTGTTTTTCACAATAGCAATTCTATTGGTAATTTTCTACAGCAGAAGAAAGTGCAACTATGATTTGTGTTCTAATGTGGTTACCTTTTTACTTGTCTACTGTCAGGCTAGGTACGTGGGTACACCCTAACGATTTCTACAACACCGCATTGTCGACATAAAGGCAAGTTCATGGACTGGCCTACCGCTGAGTTAACCATCTTTCTCAGCAATCAGAGACCACTCTTCACTCACTTCATAACCACCCTTTTAACATTTTTAAAATTATATTATTATTATATTATTATTATTATTATTATTATTATTATTATTATTATATTATTTATTATTATCATTATTATTATTATTTTATTATTATTATTTTTATTATTATTATTATTATTATTATTATTATTTATTATTATTTTTATTATTTTTTTTAAGTGTCCCTTTCCCCACCAGACTGCGATCATGGATTTTCCATGATTTTCTTGGCAATTAGAGCGTGGTTTCCATTGCCTTCCGCCCGGTGTTTTTTTTTTTGTTTGTTTTTTTTTTTTTATCGAGTCACATCTCTATTTACCCGGCACGATACATATTTAGCATAAGCCTGAGCACAATGGTA
>NC_051391.1:11636724-11649224 GCF_015228065.2 Penaeus monodon | reverse complement strand
GCTGTCACGCTGTGCAGGTCGTGTGGCTCACAGTGATCTTCCCGTTTGTCATGCTGTTCATTCTGCTGATACGTGGGGTCACACTTCCGGGAGCCACGGATGGAATCTACTTCTACATCTATCCCGAGTTTAACAGACTTAAAGAGATGAAGGTGAACTAAATAGCTATAGTGTTGAATATTTATATGAAAAAATACGTATGCGTTATCTGTGGCTTTGTCATAAAAGAAATTTACTTGAATACCTCTATTCTTCTACTATTCGTGCGTTTCTTCCATTCGCACACCTGAACCAGGTGTGGGCGGTAGCGGCCATACAGATCTTTTATTCCTTGGGTCCCGGATGGGGGTCGCTCATCTGCTTCGGTTCCTACAACAAATTCAACAATCGGTGCACGAGGGACGCGCTCATTGTCCCCGTCCTGAACAGCAGCACCTCCATCCTGGCGGGATTCGTCGTCTTCTCAGTGCTCGGCTTCATGGCCAAGAGAGCTGGCGTTTCTATTGAAGAACTTGCTGTTGCTGGTAAGATTGTTAGAGAAGGTTTTGTTATATTACTTCCTGATTTTAACAAATACAAGAAAAGAAAGTAATAGGGGAGTGTCCATGGTTTAATTCAGTATGTATCGTTAATGAGGTAAGCATAGAGCATGAAAATATTTCCTCAGGCCCGTCCTTGGTGTTCGTCGTCTATCCTGAGGCTTTATCCCTGATGCCGGTTTCTCCCTTGTGGTCCGTCCTTTTCTTCCTGATGTTGTTCTTCCTGGGCATCGACTCCTGCGTAAGTCGATCATATAATGCCGTTCGTGTGAGTTATTTGTACAATTTAGAGAGGCATCAGTGGATGGATGGCTTGCAAACTTCATACCATCTGCATTCTATTTCAGTTTGCTTATTTAGAGACTCCAGTGCTGTGCATCTTAGACGAATTTGCAGAGTTACGTGGTCGCAGAGGCTGGGTCACTTTCTTCATATGTTTCATTTCCTTCTTGGCAACAATCATCTTTGGGACGGATGTAAGTAGACGGTGCACAGGGATCTAGGAAATGCTGGCAACAATAGCAACGAAATGCGTCAATTTGAATACTCTTTTGAGCAGTTTGGGTATGAATATACATATAGATTCATATTGCATTTCAGGGTGGGATATACTGGTTAACACTGGTTGACTGGTACTGCGCTTCATTCACCGTTATTGTTGTTTGTTTGTGCCAGATATGCATATTCGGCTACTTTTATGGTAAGTAGAAACCCTTTAGAGTTTGGCATTCAAAAGCTACAGATATGTTTAGTATATCCATTTAGTGTTGCTAAATTCGTTGGCGGCTTTCATGCAATGAATTTTCGGCGTAATAACCTTTATTATCATTATTTTTGGATGGAGATTTTGTTATTATATAATTAGCATTTACATGTTTGTCCTCCTTGTTATCATCACCATTATTATACTTATCAAACATTATGATCATTATGTTGATTCTGATTTCATTGTTGCTCCAGTATCATCTTATTTCACGTAAATATGAATGTCATCTGTCCACTTACGAGTTTCTTTCCTGTAGGCGCTGGTCGAACTGTGCAGGACCTTCAGCTGATGATTGGACGACGCATTGGCTACGGCTGGTGGGGCACTTGGCTGGTCGTCACTCCCCTTGTGCTCCTGGTAAGTACAGAGAGTAACTGGTTGTCATTCTACTCGTGCTCTGTAATAAAAGATTAACTGATGTAACTTGGTATAATTTTTCCTTGTCAGTGTAAAAGGTGCTGCATCGTAATAATACTGGGTAATAAATCACCAATGATTGATTAATCATGTTCATTATCCTTTTACTTTTCATTTTTATTTATCAGTTTTATTTTATCCTTTTTTATAATTGAATATCGTCCGTGTGCAAGATATTTTTTTCCAAGTGATTAAAGCTTGTTCATTAATTATGTAGAAAAAAACAACAGCACCGCATTATTCGAGACATGTTCAAGAGAGAGTGATGAACCATAACACCATAATTAAAGGTCCATGCACATTTCGTTAACAGGGCATCCTCATGAACACTGTGCTGAATCAGTCTGGCGCAGGATACCGAGGGCAGACCTTCCCGACCTGGGCTCAGAGCACCGGCTGGGTCATCGCCCTCACCTCCATCCAATTCATTCCAACCTACTTCCTCTACTACTTTTGCTTTAGAACTGCTGGCTCGTTCAAACAGGTAATGCTGCACAATAATAATAATAATAATAATAATAAAATAATATATATATAAAAGTACTGTAAGTTTCAGTCCTTTGTTGGCCATCTAATTAGGGGTTTATAAGTGTCGATATCGACCCCATGGATCATGGACCATCCAAGGAGTGTATAAACGCCACAATCGAAAAGGAGTCGATGAATAACCAGGGGTCAGTGAATATTTACAGGGGTTGAAGGGACCATTGAAGTCTCGAATTTTTATTTCACGTTGATATTTCTTAAAAATCTGCTTTTACTACTTTTACTGCTATTACTACCAGTACGACTGCTTCTAAACATATTGATTTTATCATAAAGCTTTTTTCTGTCCTTCAGTTAAAATTTAGGGGGTCGATAGAAAACTTGAAACTCGATTGGGGGTCGACGAACCTAAAAGTTTTAGAATCCCTGCCCAAAATGGCGGCTGGAATGAAAGGTACACAATCTTTATAACATAAAACGTAACTATTTGTACATAAATAGCATAAATAGCATCCTTACTATGCATTCCACCGTACTCAAACAAGCAAAAAGACTTACAGAAATAAGTTTTCTGTGAAGTATGATATTCAGCAAAGATCACTAGATACAAGCATATCAGTAATTTAAAAAATGATATGAATATGATTTTGCTGAAATTAATATGCATGCAAAATGCCTGTGAAATGCAAAATATTGGTGCTTGGTACTCTCGTATTGCTCAGTCCACCCCACCTTTGGAACAGCCTAGATCAACGCTGCCCCTCCCCCACCCAAAAAACAGAAAAGAAATAAGAAAAAAAAATCAGCCAATAACAACTTTCCTACTATTTTTTTTATTCATATTTCTTTCCAGCGGATCAAGTCCTGCCTGTCCCCGTCGGCCGCCTGGGGCCCAGCCCACCCGAGCCACAGGGAGAAGTGGATGCAGCACCGCCTCAAGTACCCTCTGCGTCACCGCCTCCTGCATCCCAACCTCTGTGCAGAGAATACGTCTCCACCAGATGTGTTTTTGAATATCTTGTAATTTGTCTGATGGGGAAACATGTTTTGACTTTTTTATCTAGAGACGCGTACAACGTTAATGCAATTTTATATAGTGAAAATAACTCAGTAATTCAATGATTTCCGAAATTTGCACTGTAAAGCTTTATTCGAGAAATACAAACAAGAGAGCGCACCTTCACGACTCCCGACTGATTATGTTTAACAAAACTGTGGTTAGACATTTGTGTAATCATTGTATATTATGGCTTAAAGATATTTTATTCTTTATCAAAACTGTGTTATAATTTTCTTCATGCAAACTGAGACAACATTAAACTGCCAGGCATTCACATTATACCCTATACTATACAGCATATCAGTGATTCCCAAAGTGGTTGCCGCGAGAATTTGAGTGAGACTCTTAATGTTACTTATAAGGGGGGGGGGGAATTTACATACATTTTAAGAAGCTGACAAGTCTAACTACACACACACACACACACACACACACGCACGCCCGCACGCACGCACGCACGCACACACACACACACACACACACACACACACACACACACACACATATAAGCACACACACAAACACGCACGCACGGAGAGTACAGTGCATCGCATCAGTGAAATACAGCTCTTGTTGATTGATTGATTTTTAAAAATTATCTGCCGCGTCAACTGCTAAGGTCATTAGCGGCGGATACTTTTTAGATAGTAATATTAAAATATTTAAAACTTTAAAAATCTATCAATAAATATCTTACAAATAACATAAATAGATTAAAAATCAAAATATAAATATTATGCTCTAAGTGGATAAAATTATTGCATAAACATTATGCATAACTAAATTTTATTGAAAATATTAGTGTCCCTAAGGAAACTAATAAGACCCTCTGTGTCACAATCCTCCCCCAATATATTTTTTCAGTGTATATGGGGGAGACAAGTACATACGTCTTTGGTCTGAAAATGCACATCTTTCCACTACATGTGCGATCGTTAATGGCTCTTGGCATCCCTCACAAAGTGCTTGACTTTTAGCCATCATCGGCCCATGAGTCAGTCTTGTGTGCCCGATTCTTAGTCTTCTTAATGCAACTTTTCATATGGGATGGATGTTGGGCATCCAACTGCAATGGTCATCTCTAATCTCTCGCAGTTTGTTTCTACAGGTATGCCTCCATTGTTCCTTCCATCTATCGCGAAGACAACTCCTGATGCTGGATTTCAAGTCGGTGTGTGGGAGAAGAAAGCGAGCATCACAAGGCTGAGCGGCAGCTACCTTGGCCTTCCGATCAGCTCGCTCATTCCCACTGATACCAACATGCGCTGGCACCCAACATAGAGTTATCCTTTTACGTATTGACATCGGTGCAAGCCAATCTTGAACCTCCCTCACTTCTGGATGAGATGAGTTTAAGCTCTTGATTGCTTGCAAGGCACTACGAGTCACAATATATTACAATAGAATGGTTTGTAAGATCTCTAGTCATCTTAACTGCTGCAAGGATGGCTAACTCTGTAGTGAAGATCGAGGCTGCTAGAGAAAGACTGCCAAATACAGTTGCCCAGCTCACTGCTGCAAAGCCCACACCATTTTCAGATTTAGAACTATCTGCTTCTACTTCGGATCTCTCCCCTTTCCCAATTCCAAACAAATCCAGCTCGACTTGATTAGTCCAAGGGGGGAAAGGGGAATTCCAACAGCCAGAACTTTAATAAGATTTAAATTAAGATCTTCCACAAGATTACTTATTCTCCTACCATAGGATCAGCTATCCTCAAGGAGGTTGAAAACCAATCTGGATGTAGGAGATCCCTGGAATCCTTTGTAGTCTTGTGTACTAAATCAGGTTCATGTAGTCCTGGTGTAATGAAAGAGTTGGTTCTCCACTCTCAGCATACAGGGACTCCACAGGTGAAGACCTGAAAGCCCTGTACAGATTCTGAGAGCTCATTATGAACCGAGTCCAATAACTGGAGAACTGTGGGAGTTGCAACTGAATAAGCCTCACATCCATAGTCAAGCTTACTATGAATAAGCGCTCAGTAAAGCTCGCAAGAAGCGTTGTGTGGTCTGCACCCCAAGACAGATGTGAAAAAACCTGCAAAATAAAAAATGCTTTTGTAGCCTTCACTTTTAACTGTTTGATATGAGGCACCCATATAAGCCTTGAGTCAAAAATTAGACCCAAGTACTGCACCTCTTCGAATGCAGTGGGGTTGCTCCTAAATAGAGGGAAGGATGGAACTTTCCTCGTTTGTAGAAATGTATAGCCATGGTCTTGCTTTGTGAAAATTTGAACCCATTGTATGTTGCTCACTGTACAACCTGATTTAATGCGGTCTGCATGTGTCCTTGTACATCCTGTAAGCTTCCTCCTGAGCAGTACAGTGTAGAGTCGTCCACATACAGATTACATGAGACAGCACTTGGAACAACCTTTACGCTGTCATTTATAGCAATGGCAAACAGGATCACACTTAAGACACTCCCTTGTGGGACCCCTTTCAGCTGATTTTCCAGATTAGAGAAACTGTTTCCCACCCGAATTCTAAACTTCCTGTTAGTAAAGAAGCTTTGTATGTGAAGGTAGGTAATGCTCCTTTTAAACCATTGTCATACAGCTTCATGAGTATGCCATGCTTCCAAGTAGTATTGTAAACCTTTTCAAGGTCAAAGAAGACCGCTAACATCTGACGTTGCTGTGTGAAGGAATTCTGTATAGCAGTTTCCATCGTTACAAGTGCATCTGTGGTCGATCACAATTTTCTAAAGCCATATTGATATGGTGTCAGCACATTTTCCTTTTCTAGCAGCCATGTCAACTTGAAGTTTACCATTTTCTCCATCAGCTTGCAGATGCAGCTGGTGAGAGAAATTGGTCTGTAATTTCCTGGTGTGGAAGCATTCTTGACAGGTTTAGGAACAGGAATGATTATAACCTCCTTCCATGTGCCCTCCCTATAAATCCTATTGAATAGGTCCAATGGGAACTTCTGGGAGCTCTCCAGTAAGTGAGATATCATTTGGTATGGAATATTGTCACTTCCTGGGACAATCTTAAGATAGAGCTGCAAAGCAGACTCCATCTCCTTGCACAAAAATGGCAAGTTGTATGGAGGTTCTGCTGCAGTCTTACTGAAGAACGGCACTGGGTGTCGTTCCTGTTCATCCCAAAGAGAGGAGAATCGGGCACTGTAAAATGCTCCAGAGGAGATCTCATAGCTCATTTGCAACATATTTTTTGTCTGTGATGATTATGTCATCTATCTTCAAAGCAGGTGGTGACATGGATGTGCTCTTTCCAGCGATCTTACACACCTTGTCCCATACCCATGCCAAGGGGGTCCCAGAGTTAATCGAGGAGATATACTGTCTCCACGACGTCTGCCTAGCCTCCTTTAGGACTCGCCTGGCCTTGGCTTGGGTCCTTTTGTAATGGATCAAGGTTACATTGCTAGGGCGTCGCTTCAACTTCCTTAATGCAGCTTTTCTTGCTCTGACAGCTTGTTGGCATTCATCAGACAACATGGTACTGAAGGTCGAGGGTACTGACCGCTACATTTGGGAATGGATGCTTCTGCTGCAAGGTGAATTTGTAATGTGAAATGATTAACAGCAGCTTGAACACATTGAAAATCATTCACAGATCCTTTCAATACTGCAGTTAATCTAAAAAAAATTCCAGTCCACATGTTCAAGTCGCCATCTCTGCACTCTATTGGCTAGAATACCATTCACTTTCTCCAAAAGTATTGGAAACTGGTCGCTTCCATAACCTGCCAAGTGAAATTCAACTGTGAATCAGGTGAATCAATTGACAGGTCTATACTGGAGAATGTCCCAGTTTGAATTTGGAAATGTGTTTTACTGGACAGTGTCACTGTCCAGTAAAACCGCATCTACTCTTAAAAACAAGGACTCAAAGGTCCTTCCTCGAGGGTTGCACAAAGTGTCTCCCCAGAGGTGATGTCGACCATTGAAATCTCCCAAGAATAGAAATGGATGTGGCAACTACCCAAGTAGATATTCCACATCATCCATGTTGAGATTATGTGGAGAAAGCCTATTTTCACAGCCTTCACCTGCAGTGTTGTCTGCAGGTGGATGGCCTGGAAGGGAATATCCATTACTGCTACTCCTCCGTGAGGTCCATTATCAAAAGTCCCATAATTGGCTTGAACTTGGAATCCTCTCAGAGAAATGGGACAATTTTCCCTGGTCATAATCTCTTGTAGGCATACACAAACTGAGTTACATGAAGCTATCAGATGTAGTTCTTCCCATTTTGAGTGAATTCACTGATAGTTCCATTGGATTAGAGTATCCAGTTCTTCAAACTACCTCTTCATAAGGTGTTTGGCAACACCTGTGGTCAAGGTTTGCCCCACACCTTTAGGCTGTCCGTTTCCAGGATCTTGGGAGTATCTTTTGAAGGGTTGTTTACCTGTGGAACTAGTTTCCATAGGTTCCTTTTGACAGGCTCAGGATTTCTTTGCCTGGGCAAAGGACAGACCTGAGCCTTTGCTTCAGGGACATTCTGTCTAGCAGTGGAGGCCCCTGTGGATGTGGTGGCAGCTGGAGCTGTCACTGTTGAGGCCCCTGGAGCCCTTCCTGACGGCTCCAACGACACCACTCTGAGAAGTCTTTCAAACAGACTCAGGATTCCTTTGCCTGGGCAAAGGGCATACCTGAGCCTTAGCTTCATGGGCATTCTGCCTAACAGTGGAGGCTCCTGGATCTGTCACCGTTGAGGCCTCTGGAGCCTTAACTGATGGCTCCAAAGACCTTACTTTGGGAGGAGTCTCCTCAATAGACCCCTCACTCCTACTCCATTTCTGGTGGAACAACTCACCAGAGGTAGTTTCAGCCATTGAGGACTGATGTTTAAAGGTAGTGGCAGAGAGTGTGGTGGAAGAAATATTGAAGGGCAAAGGTTGGCAGGAAGGAGGATGGGCTAGAAACGAAGCAAAGGACTTACCGGGCTGTGCAAACAGCACATGGGCACGTCGCTTTGTTTCTGAAAAACTAACTTTCTCCTTGCACCTTATTACCAATACTTCTTTTTCAAATTTGGATCTTTTACATTGCTTTGAAGAAGCCACATGAGCTTCTCTGCAGTGGTAACAGCATATTGGGTCTAGACAGTTGTCATCTTGATGACCTGTTGTACTACGCTTTATACACACTCTTGGTTGTCCATTTTCTTTAAAGCAGCAAGAGTTGGCTTCATGCCCATAACCCTGGCAGAGGAAGCACCACATAGGGTTGGGCACGTTACCTTGAGTTGGTACTATGCCAACTTAACTGATTTTGGAAGGACTAATGTGTCAAAAGTTAGGAGAGCTGATGTCGACTGTTTCAAACCATCAACTTTCTTCTTATAACAACCTGGAAAATCCCATTGACCCAAAGCCTTGCCCGTTGAAGTTGATGATTATGCTAATGGGTGGTTAAAACTGTTACTAGGACTGGGCTGTGTCCTGCCGGAACATATAATTTGAATATTTTGTGGACCAGTTAGGGGGTGGGAGTGGTAGCCCCCAAAGGGATTTAAGTATATATGAAAATATATTTGTGTGCATATATATATTTATATATGTGTGTATATATACATATATATACATATACAGACATTATCATCATCAGCCTGTAGTAGTCCACTGCAGGCCTCTCTCAATCTTTTACAACTTTGTCTGTTTTGCATTTTTTGGTTCAAGTCTTGGCCTTCAAATTTCGTTATTTCGTCATGCCATCTTGTCACTGGTTTGGTCCTTGACCTCTCTATGTTATTTATAGACCAGTCTGTTACTTTCTTTGTCCTTCTGTCGTCCTGTCTTCGACATATATGACCTGTCAATTGGCATTTTTTCTTTTATGTTTTCACAAGTTATCTTCCACTTTTGTCTGTTTCCTGATCCATGTCACCCTCATCCGATCTCTCAGGCTAATTCCCGGTATCAACCTCTCCATCCCTCTCTGGGCACTTATTAGTATCCTCTCCAGTGATTTGGTTGTAGTCCATGTTTCTGATCCATAGGTCATAACTGGGAGGACGCATTAGTTAAAGACTTTTCTTTTTAAACATAATGGTAAGGACTCTCTAAGTATACTACTGTATCAGCCGAAGGCGCTCCAGCCTAGACTAATGCATTGCATAATTTACTCTTAGCTAGATGTGTTTGTCTGTACGAGTTGCCTTATGTATATAACTTGTTAAGTACCGGTAGCGCTTCGCCTTGTACATGTATCTGTTCAAATTGAACTCTACTATTGAACATGATCTTAGTCTTTTTCTTGTTCATCCTAAGTCCGACTTTCAGACTTTCTCTATTCAGATAATTTATTAGTTGCTGCATTTCATTTGCAGTAGTTACCACGTTCGCTTCTATCCGTGGCTGTTTGAGTTGTATAGATTTATGTAAAAGTCTTCCACTAGTCTTATGATTTCATCCTTATTATATGTCACTTCTCCATCTGGTTTCTCTGTTCCCTATTCTGAGTCTGCTTTTAACTGTTTTCATGCTAGTACCTGAGATCACAGTTTCATCTATTGAGTATTGAATTTCCGTACATCTCTCTTCTTTTTATTTATAACCTTTGTTAGTTCCGGTAATGCTATTTTGTCTCTGTTTGACGATACTTTCATGTTCTTACCGCCTCCTTCAAGTGCAGCTTCATTTATCATGTCATTGAACTGTTTGTTGATTTGGTCAATGTTGAGATCTTCATCGCTGAGCTGTGAATATCTGTTTTGGATGTTAAAGTCGGTCGCTCTGGTCTTCAAGTTAATTAAATTTAGCTGTAGTTTTCATATGAGTATGTTCCTCTCCCTTCTGAGGTGTAATTTAATTTGGCCTCTTACCATTCTATGGTTGCTGCCAACATTTACTAAATTAATAACTTCCAGATATTTTGCTATATCGCTCCTATTTGAAATTATGAAGTAATTTCGTTTTTGATATTAGATGGTGACTTCCATGTCCACTTCCACTCTAGTCTTTTTTCGAAGAATGTATTCATGATATTGAGTGATGGAGCCTCCACAAGCATTTGTCCCTTCTCATTCCTAGTGCCTATTCTGTGATTCCCCACTACGGTTTCACCTGTCTTTTTACCGATTTTGGCATTAAAATATCACATAATTATTGTGAAATGGATTTTTACTGTCTGACTGGCTAAATGGACATCTTCATAGAAGCTCTCTATTCCTTCATCACTGTGGCTATGGGTTGGAGCATAGACTTGAACAATCTTTAGGTTGAACCTATTGTTTAGTTTTATTTTTACTGAAGCCACTCTTTCGCTTACACTATAGAATTGCACAATATTCTTTTCGAAGCGTTTGTGAACTAAGAAACCTACACCTAATTCCTGATTGCTACCCTGGGGTTTACCTCTCCAAAAGAGCACGTGTCCATCATTTAGAATCTTCTGTTCTTTGCCTAGTCTTCTGAGTTCACAGAGTCCTACAACATCCCATTTAATGAAAGAGATTTCCTCAGGTAATGCTAGTAAGTTGGATTCAGTTCTCACTATCCTCATATTACATGTGGAAAGGTACATCAGAGTAGTAGCCGAGATGCTACTGATAAGCACCTCCAGCAGTCTAGTGAGGACAGCAACACACAGGCGTCCTCACTACACCAGGGTATACTCCCGTGAGCATGGGCTTGAGTATCAGAAGTGCATATATGTATAATTATATTTTATACAATGATTTAATTTATCCGTAAGTACACCTAGTGCAGACATAGTTGTTCACCCGCTAAGTATTACGCATATGTTCATTTTCGTGAACATGCACATCCAAGCATACAGCTTTACATATGCTCCTATGCATATGATATCCATACATACTCCTACATTATACACAACTACACACATGCACATGCATACACATATATAGACATATGCGCATACATATGTGTATATGCACCCACATATGTGTATACACACCCACATATGTGTATACACCCACATATATGCGAACACACATGCGTACATACATTGTACACGTACTTATGACTATACATACACATATATGTAGTCATATATATGCTTATGCAAACATACATTTATGAGTACACAGTAATGTTCACCCACACACACACACCCACACACACACACACACACACACACACACACAAAACTATACATATATACATTATACTATATACACATACATATAAATACAACACAACACACACACACACATTATATATATATATATATATATATATAGATATATATATATATTAGATATATATAGATATGTATAATGACACATATACATAAACATATAATATAAACTATAATACATATATATACACACAACCAAAAAATATATATATATAACATATACATACATATATATTATATATATATATATATATGTATATATATATATATATATATATATATATAGTATATATAATATATATATATATATATATATATATATATATACATATATATACACATATATGCGCATATACACACACCTACACTTATACATACACATACACGCACATACATATACATACACACATATGAATATACAAACATGCACAAATGTACATATCTACGTATTTATATATAAATGTATACCCTCATGTACATCTTGTACTCTTACACATAACTATACGCATACATATAACTGTACTTACGCAAACATAGTCGCCCTGCATACACATGTATTGCTTCTCTTGCATGCACACACACAACATGGACATGTACACACAAACACGCATACACCTGCCCATTTCTGTGCATACGCGCTCATCCTCGTGCACAAACGTTTGAACAGTGCCTACCTGAGCACACACATGCACTCCATTATAAAGAGCCCAT
Source organism: Penaeus monodon (assembly GCF_015228065.2). NCBI lineage: Eukaryota > Metazoa > Arthropoda > Malacostraca > Decapoda > Penaeidae > Penaeus > Penaeus monodon. The sequence continues at coordinate 11,637,163 of NC_051391.1, read as the reverse complement.
GCATTATAATGTGCATACATTGTAGGCTTGCCGCAGAGTGGTTGTGGGAAGGAGGCGGGTGATGAGGAAGAGGAGGATTTAGGACGATGTTAGAATGGCCAAGGATGGGGCTTGGGGTGAGAGCAAGTTAGAAAGGGGATTTTGTATCTGGCAGTTTTTCGGAGAGGTGTCGCATTCCCAAGCAGTCTCCCTCGGCCGACCGCGGATTGCAGTCGTCTGTGAGTTCAGCTTACCTGGGAGTTGGCTGGCAGGACGAATGTCATTTACTAGGAAACGGCCTTCGATTTCCACAGCAAAATTCCTGATAAACTATTCTTTTTCCCTTCTAAATAGTGACCGAGTCCCAATTCCCTGTCAGTTGAGCCATGAGACAAAACATCTATAGCTTCCAGTATCTCTTGTGAGATGAAATTCTGTCCTGCTCTTGAGCGGTCGCCAA
>NC_051391.1:11621724-11631724 GCF_015228065.2 Penaeus monodon | reverse complement strand
TCTCGCCACGCTCACGAGTCCGCTTCTTCAAGCGGGCCCGATATACCTCGGCCTGGTGGTGGTGCCCGAAACGGCGTTTCAAAGCCTCCGCCACGCTGGTGTAAGAGGCATGTTGGGATGCCGGCAGATGCCCCAACACTTCCACCGCGGGGCCCCTTAGCGCTGTTACCAGCTGCAGAGCCTTCTCTTCCTGGCTCCAGCCCTGGGCAGATGCCAGCATTTCAAATTGGGCGACATTTGCCTCCCAGGACACCTTCCCGTCGTACTCAGCTGGCTTACGCTTCACAGAATGTCTGGAGGCCGAGGGGCTGCGGGGTGGAGAACGCGTGCCGTGAACTAACACGCCCGGGGGGGAGGAAGGGGGTGAGGGAGGCAACGAGGCGGGTTGACCGGGTTTGCCGCCACCTATACCCAAGGGAGCGGTTCCGATGGGTCCCCAGCCTTCTGCAGCGACCACTGGCTCCAACACGATGCTGCGAGGCCCGGGGGTTTCCTGCCACGGACCCCAGGCAGACCCCAGTAAATCTGACACTCTGGCATCTGTTGCCAGAACCTCGTCTGCCTTCTCTGCTTGCAACGTTACTACCTCGTGACGCCGCCTTTCCGCCTTCACTTCCTCCCTCAGGCCCTGAACCTCGCCCTTCAGAGTCTGCACCTCCTCCATCAGTTCACTCTTCACGCTGTTGGAGGCCTTGTCGGTGTACTGCTGAGTTTCCAGAGACAAAGACCCACAGGCGTAGCAATATCTTATTATCCGTATATACTCTCAGACATGCATTGGCTTATATTCCATATATCTCAAAGTATTACACAAAGTACACACACATATGTATATATATTCAAACACACACATATAAGTGTATATATATATATATATATATATATATATATATATATATATATGTGTGTGTGTGTGTGTGTGTGTGTGTGTGTGTGTGTGTGTGTGTGTGTGTGTGTGTGTGTGTGTGTGCGTGTGTTTGAATGTATACACACACATATATATGTGTGTGTGTGTGTGTATTCAAACACACACACATATAAGTGTGTGTGTGTATATGTATACATATATATATACATACATATATATATATATATATATATATGAGTATGTGTTTCAATATATATAAATCATATATCGAAACAGATTTTGTATATGCAGATGTATTTGTTTATTTATGTATCGCTAACACTACTTAATAAGCCCTCACATGCAAAACGCTCGTAACCAAAAGCCTTGCATAATATTCATCACTTCAGGAATTAATCAGCGTTATCTTGGTCATTATTCTTCACCACGTAAACAGTCGTCCTTGCCATCGTTACCCGGGAGACAGACTACAACAAGTCGGGCCAGCATAATTTCCGTTCACTTCGTCAGTGACTCCGCAGCAGACACTTGTGCGTATCCAGCTTCTACTTTATATTATAAAAAAAAATCACGTAGATTTTCATTTTGAATTGGCAAATGAAAATGTACTAATTGAGACCTGTGTATGTATATACATAATTACATTTTTTTTCTCCAAAATATCAGAGAAAAAAACTAAGAACCTTCGTTTATTGTGATTTTTGTTAACTGCATATTTACATCAAGTTGATTAGTTACTTGTAAAAACATATAGTTACGTTGAAATAAGCAACAGGATATTTTGGTAAGGAGTGGTTAAGTTGATAAATTATCCAACTGTTTGTTTGTCCCTGTGGAAAGCCATTAACAACTTATCAAAAGCAGACAGACAGAATTAGAAGAAAGGTTAACTGTAGGAGTGCCATTTTATAGTACACAGCATAACGTGTAAGGACGCGGTGGCCGAGTGGTTAGAGCGTCGGACTCAAGACTGTCACGACGGCAATCTGAGTTCGAGGGTTCGAGTCACCGGCCGGCGCGTTGTTCCCTTGGGCAAGGAACTTCACCTCGATTGCCTACCTTGCTAGTACCAAGTATGGATAAAATAGAGAGAATGATTACCTAAAAAAGTAACACCGGCACTCTCCGTGGAAAGGAACTAGGGACCCTACCACGTACTCACTCCAAGAGCATCACAACATGAAAACTACAATTAAGTATCATGCTGTGACCACGGCGGCTCAAACATGAACCTACCATTAAAAAAAAAAAAAAAAAAGTATATCGTGTGAGCACTGGAAAGCTTTATAGTTCAATTTGCAGAAGTGGATCTGGGGAATGTTCGTTTTCTTTCATTTCTAAGCATCCATCACATTTTTACGGCTGGTAAACATCTGTAAGGAAATCATGAAGCAATAAGAGTGTGATTTTAACGATGTAACAGTCTTTATGCTCTTCCTTGAGGTACTTGCAGCGAAATTGTTAACATGTACCCGTAACAACTCTTCTTCATGTTCGCAGCCCATACACTTTTACCTTCGGCAAATTTGAGACCTATTGCCCTATACCCGAAGAAGCAATAACAACGTTAACATTTTCAGATTCAATACTGAGTTGGGATGCCCTAAGGGATGTTCTTTTTATTAAATTTATACTGTCGATATGTGAAAACGCGTTCATCGTTTGAGAAAAATGAAGACTACAAATCGCTACTAAATGAACACACACACGTTACAGTTACAGTGTTTATTGTTTATAATCTCAATTATATTCCATATCTTTGTAACTTACTAACACACAATAACAATTTATTGAATTCACGGTTTCCAAGCTAAGCAGTTAGTTTACTTTGATATGTGTGTGTGTGTGTGTTTAGACATACAAATGCATGCATATATACAATACATACATGCACACATACATACACAGACACATATATACACATAGTGTATATACATACATACATACACATATATACGTATGTGTGCATATTTGTTATCTTATGCATATATATATATATATATATATATATATATATATATATATATATATATATATATATATATACACTCATATATATATTTGTTATGTATACACATACATATTATTTGCATATATCATATATACATATTTGTGTATACATCCTCATTATGCATATATATACATATACAGACATATGTGTGTACATATATATGTATATATGTGAATATACATATATGTACATAATATGATATATATTTATAATATAATGTATATATAACACATATAGATATATAGACCATATATAGAATTTACCTCTTTTTGAATACAGCTTCTCATAACAAAATCAAACCTCCAGTCTAGATTAAACATGCACCAAAGCAAAATATGCTAAACATTACATGTCTTTCAAAGGGCCCTCCATCCGAAGAGAATTCAAGCCCAAACGACAACATCGTCTTCGTGTTCTGGAAATTAAAAGGAGTGCAAAGTTCACGTTCACGACACAGGGTCCAGATGGCTTCGAGCGGCGACAGCCTCCCCGACGTAGACGGAAAAGAAGGGCGGGGAAAAGGGTCCCCAAAAATGTGATTCCCTCTTTACTGGGGGGCGCCTTTGGGGCTTGGAACTTTGGGAACCCCCTTACCTGTGTTATATAAATGGCGGAGGTAAGAATTGAAATCCCCATGATTAATATATAGGTAATAATCATATAGAAAATAATGTGCTCCTTAGTGAATCTGTATCACATTTTTTTGTACATTTGTTGTTCTTGCCGACACAGGGCGTTTTTGGCCCCCACCTCTGCGCTGGTACTGGGGGCTCCCCTGTTCTTCCGGGAGACGGCGTCGGCAGTTCAGTTCCCCCAGCTGCCTGGGCGTCTTCTCCGCGCCCGGTTTCAAAGGCAAGGAATTCGGTGCTTTTTTTGTGGGACCATTTAATTGTTAATCGTGTGAAAAATTTTTTCCTTTACGTTTATATGTATAAAAAGAGAATTTTTGTAATTTGTATTACTTCAACATAAAAAAAAAGTATATATATATGTAACCTTTTTTCCCTTTCTTTAATGAAAAAAATTTTGTAAACCTTTCCATTTTCCTTTTTTTGGGTTTGGGTTTAGGATTTGGGCACAGGGGGAAAAAAAAACCCTACTGGTTTGGGAAAACTTCATTTTTTTGAGACGTTTTGAAAATCAACTCCATCATCATGCTAAAAATAGATACAAAATTTTTGTATAAAAGGCTTGCAAAGAATAACGAACTATTACGAACATTTGCGAAGGTACATCTAAAGGGAAAAAGGGAAATTAGGGTAACTACCTTTTAACAACGGATGGGTTTTTTACTTGGTATTTGGGTTGGTTCGGTAGTTGTACAATTTACTCGGGGTTTTTTGCTAAATTTGTCGAGATTTGGGTTGATCACGTCGAACTGTTTTAGGTGAAAGGTCAAGATTTTTTAAATCATAGTGTTAAAAGGGGGAAGGGAAGTGCTCTCGGGTTGCTGAGAAGGGGGTTTTTCTCTGGTAGGGCCCTCTAATAACTTTCCCCTTTTTGTTTGAAAGTGTGTTTCAGCCTTGTGAGAAAAAAAAACCCCCACCTAGCCTAAGCTAGGGAAAATAAAAAAAGGGAACCACATTAGAAAAAAAACAGATTTCATTAAAGTGTAAAGGGGGGTTTGTGTAAAATTTTGACAAGGAAATTTCTTACTTTAGAAAAGGGGGGGGGACCAGGGAAAATATTCTTTTTTAAAAAAGAATACTTTTTTTTGGCGGAGCTGAGCCCCAACACCTTTAAACCCCAAATTTCTTTTTTTGAGAAACTTTTCACCACCCAAAAGGTAGTTTTAAAAAAGAAACCAAAACATCCGTGTGGCAAAAACACTTAAGAAAATTTAAACTTCACGGGGCACCGAGCACATCACTCCCGCTTTTGAAAACGAAAGAAAAAATAAAACCAGACCCAAAAAGGGGGCACAACCAACGAGACGAACAAAAAACCCAACTTTGGGAAATCAAAAATTAAAAATTAACCCGCACCTTTTCACAAAAAGGAATAAAACAAAAGGTTTTTACTTCATTGGGGGGTCACAACCTTCCACTACCTGCTTTAAACGGGGCCCAGGCATAGACCGGGCCCATTGCCAGATTTCTTTTTTTTTGGGACAGCCTTTTTTGAAATAACTCCCCCTTCCCCCTATCGGTAATGTATATAAATTTTTTCTTTTTTTAAAAAAAATTTACTCACCCAACAATAATCCTTACATGGGCCCCCTTTTACATAGAAAACCTATTTCCCAATGTTCCCCCTGAAAGAAAAACCCCGAAATAAAATTTTTTAAAGCTACCTCTTTACTCGAACTCGGTTTGGGTTTTAAACAAAACAACCTTTAGAAAGCTTTTAGACATCACTGCTCACGATTTATTATTTACTTTTAATGTTTGCCTTTACACCCAAGTTGACGGCGTAGCAAGGGGATCACCATTTGGGCCCCTTGTTATGCTAATACTTTCCCCTGTTATACGAATAACCTTTGGCTCATAACTGCCCTTCCAACTTCAAACCAAATTTTTATAGTTGATATATGGACGACACTTTCTTGCTTTTCAGTGGCCCCTCTCTATCATCCTTTTCTTTCATGTCTAAATTCACAAGACCCTAACATTAAATAAATAAATGAAAATTAATAAAAATAAATAATAAAAAAAATAAAATTGGACCCTCCATTACTTTCAAAATGGTCGTTTTCTCTGTCAACACCTACAGGAAACCATTATTCACTGGTCTCGGACTTCACTTTCTGAACTACATACCCCTTATTTACAAATTGAACAGCCTGAAGTCTACAATTTTGTTCTACTTGGGCCCGTTTTTTTCACAGAAGCCATGTATTTAAGAAATATTTTGCTTCGAATGAATACCCATCCCACCTTTCATAAAGTAAAGAAAAATTTCTTTGTCAGAAGTTCTCAACACAAAACTGCAATTACCACAATTAAAAAAGACATCAAATTTTAAAACTAACCCTGTACGGGGGCTCTTACTTTGAAATCTGAAGCTCGTTTTAAAAAAATTTTTTGAGCATGCTATCCTTAAGTCAGTTTCCCCATTTGTTTTTTTACCCCAAAAGCAAATTTTATTTGGGAATTTTCTACAGCAGAAAAAAGTCAACTCTGATTTATGTTCCAATGTGGTTTACCTTTTTACACTTCCCAAGGGCGGCGGTTTCCGTTTTTTCCCCACCTTTCTCGGAATGGCTGCACACCCCAACTTCCCGAACAAAAGGCAACCCCGGGAAACGGGCCTCCCGTTGAGAAACCCCCTTCTCCTTTAAGGGAGAAGGTTATTTCCCCCTTTCCATACCCCTTTCCTTTATTCCCCTAACCCAAACCCCCCCCCTTTGACCCAACCCCCAAAATTTTTCCACGATTTGAAAGCCTTTTGTCGGGGGTTACTCCGAACCCCAAAATTTCAAGTCAAATTTTTTAACCCCCAACAAATGGAAACTGTTTTTTCCCTTTCCTTTTCCATCTACAATTCGTTTGGTCCCTTCGGCCTGTTTCTGTTTGTTTATTTTTTTGTCCCCATTTTTTCAAAAACCCCCACACAACAATCCTTTTGGGTGTTTGTGTGAAAAAAATCCCCTTCTTAAAGGGCCCGTTTTTTTGGGGCCACTTGGGAAAAATGGGCCCCCTCCTATAAAATTTAAAAATCCCCCCTTAACCCCCTTTTTTTAGCCGGGCCCCTGCTTTCCCAAAAAAAACCCTTGGGCTGGAACCTTTTCCGGGTGGGCCCTCGTCCGGGCCACGGAAAACCCGCTCCCGCCCCGGGGCCGGGGGAGGTGGGGGACAAATTTTTTTAAAACTGACACCTGTCTTTTTAGTTCAAATTAAATTTCCCCCTTTTACATTTTCTATACAAATTTTTACAAAAAAAGCATCCAAACAACACAATAAAGCTTTATAAAAAAAAAAAAAACCGCCGGGCAGACCACGAGGTCGCCCCAACCAGCCCCCAAAAACGGGGCCCCGCGTGCCCCACACCACTGGGGCGGCCCGGGCCGAACCATGCCCCACACACAAACACTTTTTGACAGAAAAAGCCCCATGGGTAGCTTTATTTTTTTATATTATATATATATAAAATATAGAAAAATATATATATATATTAAATTTTTTTTATATATATATAATATTTTTCACAGGGCAACCCCTCTCTCTCTTTTCTTTTCCTTTACTCTCCCCCCTTTCCCCCTTTAAAATGTAAACAAACCCCTGTCGGAGCTTCCTTATTTTTTGGGGTTTTACTAGTGGATTTTTCCACTTTTTACACCAAAAGCTGTTCCCAGAGAGTAAATTTCAGAAAAATTTTTAAATTTTTTTTAAAAAAGGCTTAGCCTGTAGTTTGAAAAAAAAATACAGCTCAACAGTCAGCCCCATTTTCCTTGCGTTCCATTGAAAATAGGGAAATTTACTTTTTTTACGCTAAGCGGCGGGGGACGCTCAAATTGTAAACAGTGACAAAACGAGCTTTTTGTGTTTTAAAATTTGTTTAAAAAAACTTTTTACTATGATTTTATTTTTTCTATTTTTTAATTTTTATATTTTTATCTTTACATATTTTTTCCATTAAAATTCCCGCTTTCTCATTTTTTCTTCGCATTATCATTTTTTCCCAAAGCTGGAAATGAAATCATATACCATTTCCCCCGATACCCATTGGGTTTCAACTGATTTTAAAAAAGTCCTTTAGGGCGGGCATCGATACCCAAAAAAAAAATCCTTGCCCCTTTTCCCAGAGCTGTGATTGTAAAAAAATGTACCGCCGTTGTTAGGGAAATACCTCTGGGGAAACCGAAAGCGTTTGTGCGAAAAAACAGTATCGCGCTACGGCCCCTTTTCCTTTGGGAAAATTGTCGCTTCGCATCGCTACAAGGTCCCCAAGGGAAAAACCCAGGGTTGATCAGAAGGGCCTTTTTTTGCCCCTTTGCGCAATGCAAACCTGTGTGACGTTTTGGATAGGGCAAGCACCTAGCTTTGGTGCTTGAGGGGGCCGGGTAAAAATTTATGGGGAAAACCACCCAATGGCCCGGGGGCTCCCACAACTTGGAGGGGCCGTTTTTCGCGCTGTCCTCGGGAGCAACCCCCGCCGCACCACACCCCTTCTGCCAAACGTTTAACTTCTGTTCAAAGCCCAATCTGCAGTTGATATAAGCTCGGCTAGTATCAATTTGGGGTTTTTTTTGGGCTGAGGGAGGTAAAACAGACCCTTCAACCTTTTTATCGAAAAAAAGCTGAGGTAAGATGTAAATCGAAAAACATCTCACTTCTTTATATTTCTCCCCTTGAACAATATTGTCAACAGTGTAAAAAGGGGGTTTCCCTGATCCTCCCCTTGAGATTCAAGCCCACCAGAAAGCCCCCAAAAATTTCCTATAGGGCCTCCCACACGTTACCCTTATGCCTGACCCGGGCCTTTGGCCCAAAGGGAGTTTCCCCCCCCCACTTGTTAAATTTCCAAAATTTCCCCTCAAAAGGGGCAAAACCATAACCCTGTTGGCGATAATTTGGGAAACCCTTTCCCTAATCCACCACTAAAAAAAGTGTAATTTCCAGTTTTTCTTCTCGTTTGCCATCCTTTGATTTTCGCAGGATGAAGGAAAAACGCCCAGATTTTTTTCGGTGCGGGGAAAAATTAGACTTCTCAAGATGCTATTCCCAGCCGACGGTCCTCATAAACTCGCTCAGGGCCTGCCCCAAATTTCCACCCCCTTTACTACTGTTTCAACTTTTTCCCCTTCGACATATTTTTTTTGAAAACCCCCACCAAACAGGGTTGCTAGGGAAAATTCCCCAATATCATCAGGTAGGAGTTAAAAATTTTGGCCCTGGATGGCCAAAAATATCAAAGGGTGCCAAAACACCTACAAGCAGATTGATTTACAAAATTTTACCATCGCCACCCCATGGGCCCCTCCATTCTGTCTGAGATTCTGTGCAAGTGACTGCACTATTTTTGATACTGGTTCCCGCCCCTCAGGAAATAGAATTAATCACTTAACCCGAGCTTTTTTATAAAATAGAAACTTTGCCCCAAGGGTTTGGAAACAAAAAAGCTACATTTTGGGGATTTACTTAAACTTAATTGTTGAGTGACAAGGGTTTTTGGGTTAGTACAATTTCTAAAGCTCCCCTAAAAAACCGGATTTACTGCTAAAACGTTTTTAGGGGGATAACAAACGCCCCAAGGAGCTTTTCCCCCCAGGGGTATAGTCAATGATCCTGCAGTAAACCTGCGCTCAGCTTCTACAGCCCCCTTGTGGGCACCCCGGGGACAAACTACAAACTCATGGAATGCCCGGGAGTATTCAAACTGAGCAAAACTTACAGACCTTTCAGGATATGTACACAAAACCCCACCCAGACATAAAAACTTTTTTGTCTGGGGGGTTCTTATTCAAGAAGCATTCATTGGACAGCCCTAATTAAAGGGGATGATCCCTCACTCAGTGGTTATGTTTTTGTCCTACAAAGCATCATGTTCAAAATGGCCCCATTACATATGTTCACAAATTCAATCCAAAAAGTTTTTTCCCCCAAAAACCCCTCAACAACTCAAAACCCTTCCCCCTTTTTAAAAAAACTGTAGACAGTGGCCACATAAGTTTTTGCAACCCGGGAAAGCTGCAACTCGGGTGGGAAACTTCTACTATCCCCCTTTTTCTGTTGGGAAAGATTTACATGGGGGATTTCAATGCCGGCACCCCCCTAGGGGGAAACCCTTTCTGGTACATTTAATAAAATGGAAACAACTCCAGAATACATTCAGCTAAACAGCTGACCCTGGGAAAACCCGCTGGTGCCACACATTTTGTGAGGTAGTACTCTGGACCCTATTCTTACATCGGACTTGTGGGTCTCAAGGGCGGGGTTCAACGGGGGCCCGCACTCTTTTCCAAAACCCCCTTGTTTATTGTCTACTAATTTTTACTACAAACCCCATTGCATATCCCTCCCCTATTGGGAGTCCCACCCAAAAATTTCCCCCACTATTTCATATATAACTAAACTTTCCTTTCATTTGGCTTTCAGTGCCCTTTAAAAAAAAATTTTTTTATTTTCCCCTATTTTCCCTGCTACACATGCCTTTTAAAACCAAAAACATCAGCAGGCGCA
>NC_051391.1:11604224-11616724 GCF_015228065.2 Penaeus monodon | reverse complement strand
TGCTAAATTCGTTGGCGGCTTTCATGCAATGAATTTTCGGCGTAAAAACCTTTATTATCATTATTTTTGGATGGAAATTTTGTTATCTATATAATTAGCATTTACATGTTTGTCCTCCTTGTTATCATCACCATTATTATACTTATCAAACATTATGATCATTATGTTGATTCTGATTTCATTGTTGCTCCAGTATCATCTTATTTCACGTAAATATGAATGTCATCTGTCCACTTACGAGTTTCTTTCCTGTAGGCGCTGGTCGAACTGTGCAGGACCTTCAGCTGATGATTGGACGACGCATTGGCTACGGCTGGTGGGGCACTTGGCTGGTCGTCACTCCCCTTGTGCTCCTTGTAAGTACAGAGAGTAACTGGTTGTCATTCTACTCGTGCTCCTCGTAAGTACAAAGATTAACTGGTCGTCTTTCTGCTCGCACTCCTTGTAAGTAAAAATAATTAACTAGATATCGTGTTTGCTGTTAGTGTAAAAGGTGCTGGATCGTAATAATACGATGGAAATAAATTGGATAATAATCACCAATGATTGATTAATCATGTTCATTATCCTTTTACTTTTCATTTTTATTTATCAGTTTTATTTTATCCTTTTTTATAATTGAATATCGTCCGTGTGCAAGATATTTTTTCCAAGTGATTAAAGCTTGTTTATTAAATATGTAGAAAAAAAAAACAGCACCGCATTATTCGAGACATGTTCAAGAGAGTTTGATGAACCATAACACCACAATTATAGGTTCATATGCATTTCGTTAACAGGGCATCCTCATGAACACTGTGCTGAATCAGTCTGGCGCAGAATACCGAGGGCAGACCTTCCCGACCTGGGCTCAGAGCACCGGCTGGGTCATCGCCCTCACCTCCATCCAATTCATTCCAACCTATTTCCTCTACTACTTTTGCTTTAGAACTGCTGGCTCATTCAAACAGGTAATGCTGCACAATAATAATAATAATAATAATAATAATAATAATAATGATAATAATAATAAAATTATATATATAAAAGTACTGTAAGTTTCAGTCCTTTGTTGGCCATCTAGATTAGGGGTTTAATAAGTGGTCGATATCGACCCCCATGGATCGACTGGACCATCCAAGGAGTCTATAATCATTTACCAAATCGAAAAGGATCGATGATAACCAGGGTCTGAATTTTACAGGATTGAAGGACTTAAGTCTCGAATTTTAATTCACGTTACATTCGTAAAATCTGCTATTACTACTTCTACTGGCTATTACTACCAGTACGACTGCTTCTAAACATATTGATTTTATCATAATAGTTTTTTTCTGTCCTTCAGTTAAAATTTAGGGGGTCGATAGAAAACTTGAAACTCCATTGAGGGTCGACGAGCTTAAAAGTTTTAGAATCCCTGCCCAAAATGGCGGTGGAATGAAAGGACACAATCTTTATAACATAAAAGTAACTATTGTACATAAATTACATCCTTACTATGCATTCCACCGTACTCAAACAAGCAAAATGACTTAAAGAAATAAGTTTTCTGTGAAGTATGATATTCAGCAAAGATCATCTAGTTACAAACATATCAGTAATTTAAAAAAGGATATGGATATGATTTTGCTGAAATTAATATGCATGTAAAATGCCTGTAAAATGCAAAATATTGGTGCTTGGTACTCTCGTATTGCTCATTCCACCCCACCTTTGGAACAGCCTGGATCAACGCTGCTTCCCCCCCAAAAAAAAATAATAATAAATAAATAAAGTAAACAAATAATAATAATAATAATAAAAAACAGCCAATAACAACTTTCCTACTACTTTTTTATTCATATTTCTTTTCAGCGGATCAAGTCCTGCCTGTCCCCGTCGGCCGCCTGGGGCCCAGCCCACCCGAGCCACAGGGAGAAGTGGATGCAGCACCGCCTCAAGTACCCTCTGCGTCACCGCCTCCTGCATCCCAACCTCTGTGCAGAGAATACGTCTCCACCAGATGTGTTTTTGAATATCTTGTAATTTGTCTGATGGGGAAACATTTTTTGACTCCGCAGTTTTATCTAGAGACGCGTACAACGTTAATGCAATTTTATATACAGTGAAAATAACTCAGTAATTCAGTAATTTCCTAAATTTGCACTGTAAAGTTTTATTCGAGAAATACAAACAAGAGAGCGCACCTTCACAATGACAATAAAAGTAACAGATGCTACATTCTATCATAATCTTAATACAAGTTAGATTCACTGTAGCAGCATGGATTGCTCATGCCTAACAAATCGACCAGGTCAAATTTTAACCAGTCATAGACAAATTTTACGACAAATTTGAATATGTCTAAGAAAATTGTATGACCTTTTGTGCATAGTGGCATAAATGTAATAAAATGTCTTGCTTTTATCAAAAATTGCATTTGTATTAGATGTAGGTAGCTCATACTTCAACTGATTATGTTTAACAAAATTGTGGTTAGATATTTTTGTAATCATTGTATATTAAGGTTTAAAGATATGAAATTCTTTATCAAAACTGTGTTATAATTTTCTACATGGAAACTGAGACAATTATTAAACTGCCAGGCATTCACATTATACCCTATAGTATACAGCATATCAGTGATTCCCAAAGTAGTTGCCGCGAGAATTTGAGTGAGACTCTTAATGTTACTTATAAGGGGGGGAGAAATTTGCATACATTTTAAGAAGCTGACAAGTCTAACTACACCCACACACGCACGCACGCACGCACATACACATATAAGCACACACAAACACACGCACGCACGCACGCACGGAGAGTACAGTGCATCGCATCAGTGATGTACAGCTCTTGACTGATTGATTTTTAAAAATTATCTGCCGCGTCAACAGTTAATGTCATTAGCGGCGAATACTTTGTTAGATAGTAATATTAAAATATTTAAAACTTTAAAAATCTATCAATAAAAATCTTACAATTAACAATAAATAGATTAAAACTCAAAACATAAATATTATGCTCTAAGTGGATAAAATTATGAAGCAAAGGCTCAGGTCCGTCCTTAGCCCAGGCAAAGAAATCCTGAGCCTGTCAAAAGGAAGCCTGTGGAAACTAGTTCCATGGGTAAACAACCCCTCAAAAAGATTCTCCCATGATCCTGGAAAGGGACAGCTTAAAGGTGTGGGGCAAACCTCTGGAGAGACACTTTGTGCAACAACTCTCGAGGAAGGACCTTGGAGTCCTTGTTCTTAAGAGTAGATGCAGTTTTACTGAATAGTGACACTCCCACACATTTCCAAATTCAAACTGGGACATTCTCCAATATAGACCTATCAATTGGCTCACCTGATTCCCAGATGAATTTCACTGGCAGGTCAGGGAGACTTACATGGAACAACCACTTTCCAATACTTTTAGAGGTGAATGGTATTACAGCCAATGGAGTGCAGAGATGGCGACTTGAACATGCGGACTGGAATCTTTTTAGATCAACTGCAGTATTGCAAGGATCTGTGAATGATCTTTGTGTGTTCAAGATGCGGTAATCACTTCACATCACGAATTCACCTTGCAGCAGAAGCATCCGTTCCCAAAAGTAGCGGACATTACCGTCGACCTCCGGTACCATGGTCTGATGAATGCCAACAAGCTGTCAGAGCAAGGAAAGCTGCATTAAGGTAGTTGAAGTGACGCCCTAGTGATGTAACCTTGATCCATTACAAAAAGACCCGAGACAAGGCCAGGCGAGTGCTGAAGGAGGCTAGACAGACATCGTGGAGACAGAGTGTCTCCTTGATTAACTCTGGACCCCCTTAACATGGGTATGGGGCAAGGTGCACAAGATCACTAGAAAGAGCACATCACTGCCCACCACCTGCTTTGAAGATAGATGGCATAATCATCACAGACAAAAAAGATGTTGCTAATGAGCTAGCTAAATCCATGGCAGAGATCTCCTTTTGGAGCATCTTACACTGCCTGATTCTCCACTCTTCGGGCTGAGCAGGAACGAACCCAGGCGTTCTTCAGTAAGATGCAGCAGAACTTCCATTCAAATTGCCATTTTTTGCGCAAGGAGATGGCCTCTGCTTTGAGTCTCTACCGTAAGACTGCCCCAGGAAGTGGCGATATTCATACCAATGATATCACTTACTGGGGAGCTCCCAGAAGTTCCTGTTGGACCTATTCAATAGGATCTATAGGGAGGGTACAGTGCCATCCACATGGAAAGAGGCTATAATCATTCCTGTCCCTAAACCTGGTAAGGATGCTTCCACACAGGAAATTACAGATCAATTTCTCTCACCAGCTGCATCTGCAAGCTGATGGAGAAAATGTTAAATTTCAGGTTGACATGGCTGCTAGAAAAGGAAAACGTGCTGACCCCATATCAATATGGGTTTAGAGGATTGAGATCGACCACAGATGCACTTGTAAGAATGGAAACTGCTATACAGAATTCCTTCGCACAGTGATGTCACATGTTAGCAGTCTATCTTTTGACCTGGAAAAAGGATTAAGTACCACTTGGAAGCATGGCAACTCTTGAAACTGTATGACATTGGTTTAAGAGGAGCAATTACCTAAGCTTCATACCAAAGATTCCTTGCTAACAGGCAAGTTTAGAGTTCGAGTGGGAAAACAGTTCTCTAACCTGGGAGATCAGCTGGGAAGGGGTGTTACAGGTGGAAACATATTGTATTGGGCCCACTTTCCTCTCTATGGTCAAAGCCACTATTCCCTCTACTGGGAAAGTCCACTCGGGACTTTATCTAGAGGGGGCACTATTAAATAAACGTTCACGTGTGAGCTCTCCTTTTCATTACCTGAGTCAACTCTTGATTAACCCACACTATAAAAAATATAATATCAGTAAGAGGGTTACTGATGATATAATTTCGTCTTAGAGGTAATGAGAGAAAGGGGTAATATCACAACAATGATAAATCTTACATCTCTTGATATATATGATACATCATTAAACTGGTATAACTACAAAAAAAAAACTTCATGACACAGAAGTCCATTCTCCACTAATGTGTGTAGTATTAACTATTTCCCCCTCTTTATCGTCTTCCTTCTTGGAATCCTTGCTGACAGGACTTTCCTCAATCCTTCATTTTCTTAACTGTATCAGTCCGAGGCTTCCTAAGGATGGGCATCTGCTATTACAAATCTGGTGGATCTTCCAGGACTGCTCAGGAGCAAACACCACAAAAAACAAGAACTAAAAACAAAAACCCAAAAAAGAGAAACAATGGTTCTATTTTAGGAATGATAAAACAATAAAGAGTTCAATATAACTAATGTCTTGTAGGAACATAACTACGTTTGACAAACAAACAAATGCATAGATTCATCGGACATTATATAGATCTGAGTCGTTTATATTTATACATTATATTATATTTATGAAACCCTCATGTTTGCATTAGATAGTGTATTCTATTATAAACTTCAATAACACTTACTCCTTGCATGGGTATTTAAATCCTCTACATAATACAGAGAAACATCTGAATGGTAGCCAAGTGCCACGGTAGCCATAAGCTAGTGGAAGAAGATATTCTATTACAAGGATTTACAATCTGTTCTCAAATGATTACTTTGTTTTTGTTCTGTAATCGATACATAGTATTTTATTTTATATTGATATTACCACAGCTGAAGGTTCTTTCTTGTAACTTCTGGGATTTGAAAGAATTTTAACTAACCGCTTTCGGGCATCTACCAGCACGTTTCGGTTCCTCTATCTCTGGTCATCGACCATAATATCAGGTTTAACACATGTTATATTCTTAACAGGTGTACATCCTATCAGGTCACATATAATACAAGCATATTGTTTCGTGCTTAATAATACATTGCATAATACCGGAACTTAAAGAATTTCTCCAGAAACAAAATGACTACATTATTGGTTTCATAAAATACATTATATAACATTAATATAATAAGCAAACAGTGAAAATAACTGCTTTCCCTCTATTAAAGTAGAATGCCTTGTGGGGGAAAACAAAGAAAACGTAAGGATACGTACTATAGCACCTGATACAAAAATAGTAAAATAAGTATCTACTTTCTAAGAAAATAAAATATCTTTCTAAATAAAGTATATAAGTACTAATTATACTGACCCAGCTTAAAGACTAAATTAAATGAAGGTCATACATAATTAACATATGAGTAAAGACCAAGTAAGTGAGGTATACAAAGCGTCGGGCACAAGGGGACGGATGGTTTCGGAGTCATTCTATCTTGACTTCAGACTTAGTGCATCATTACACACCTTTTGGGGTTAGAGGGAGACAAAAATTCGTCGAACGAACCAAGTCTAGGAACATATTAAATCACATTTCATCCAGTATTCTACCCATTATCCAAGAATTCACAATTAGTATCAGTCAATTACAATATATCAAAATACAAATGTCTTATCAAGCTCCTGTTATTGCTGTATTTCACAGAATTGTTACACATTCTCAGCTCGAGAGGCTAGGAACATATCACTAGATCGTTATACACAGTTCCATACAAACATTTTGTACCGAATATCCAGACAATACCAGGTCACTCTACCAATATACAGCCAGAGGATCTAATCTTTACACAGTTGACAGGCCCTGTCTGTTGCAGGAAATCACATCAACTTCCCCAGCCTATTAGAGAATCATGAGGATTATGTTAATTGTTTCTAAACCTTGCACCGAGTTACATCAGGATCAGTATTAATATACTCGAGCCTAACGTGCTCAAATAGGTTTCACATTAGTACATATCCAAACTCGTGAGGGGGGACCCACCTTCAAGGTAGCACGCTCTTATTCTGTACAACCCCTTAACCTAAATTCCCTAGCAATTTTTCTGCAAGAAGTCCCGAATATATCAAATCTATAGTGAAAGCAACAATGTTAACAATATAAAGTAGACTAACATTCATACAGAATGTCCTCGATCTACTATATCTACGGTGTCCTCATCACCCATTTATATAGGAAAACAACAATAAAGTCATCACATGCCCTAACAGTTATCTACTAACTCTAGAGAATTAGGATTCGCAAAGCACATCCTATTCTGGCCAAGGCATGTAGGTTATCAAAATCCTTCAATTTCTTAAATAGCATAATCTGGTAGTATAATAATTTCCACATCCTGTGGATCTTAATATCATAGCACCAATATTAGAACCACACAAAATACACAATATAATGATACTACTTAACTGTGTCTTTAAACAGTCCTGTGGTTCTGTAATTAACTTATTAACATTACAAAATACATCCTATATGATTACGACTAATCTTCAAATCTCTGGGTTGTCGTCTAACTTCTCTACATCTGTTAGTATATCTACGCTCTTCATCTGCATTGAGATACTTTCTTCAATTTTATTTCTAGTTATCTCTTCTCTGTGGACTCCTTTTCTTTATCTCTTTCATTCACTTGATTCATCATAACTTAAGTTTGAATTCAACACTTTATTCTGTTAAAGCATTCATTCTGCCAACAGATCTTTCTCACCTTCTTCTCATCATACACCCTGTTTCCACTCTAGCCAGATTCTCAGGAACTCATTTTGAGCAAAAACAACTCACTTAAGAAGTTCAACAAGGTATCTAATAGTACTCTTCTCTCCAGTACATTAGACTGAAATATTTTGATCATATCCCACTTTAGCTGCCACCATATGTTATTGGGGCCCACTTTCGCTCTCTCTGGTCACAAAAAAGCATTATTCTCTTTACTGGGAAACCCACTCGACCTTTTCTAGGGGGGGCACTATTAAATTACGTCCGGGGGGAGTTTCCCCTGTATCTTTAACCTGAGTCAACCTTGATGAACCCCCCCTAAAAAAAATTTTTTTTCCCGGGGGCGCCTCTTCTCTCTCCCCACAACACAAGGTAGGCTGGGCAACACGTGTTTAACAGGGTCGTGAACCGGAAAGTCCAAGAGGCACCGAAAACCACGCCGTCCCAGAACACTGGGAGAGGAAAAACCCCAAAGTGGCGAGGCGGACGAAGTAAAACAAAAATGACAGTCCCCCCCCTTTATTTACACAAGTTATTTACCTGTACACTTTTCTAAGGCACAAAAAGGGGGAAACCACTGTAACACACCCCAAAAACCACTTATAACAGGCAACACGGGGGTTTATTCAGGTCACAAGGCACACACGGGGTCTTCACGGAGCACCCCAACCGCGCCCTTTTGGTTGTTCCTCCGCTCCTCTGCTCACAGCCGATGCTTGTTTGCCCAGTCCCTTCATTTTAACACATCCCAGGTCCCCCTTTTTTCTTGTTTAACACTTTTTTCGCACGGGGAACAAAGACCCACTGCTAGCACTATCCCCCCCTATCAAGCAGACACCCTCTGCTCTGACATATTTAAAACTGAAAAAAACTACAGAAAATTTAAAAAAAAAAATTAGTCCTCAGGAACAAAAAAAATTTTTTTAAAACAAAAGACCGTAATTAAAAAATCAGTTCTCAGAAAAAAAAAATTTTTCATCCAGCTTTCTTCGCTCTTCTGGGGTCGCTCTGGAGGGGGTGTGGGCGGCGGTGTTTGGCAGGGGCACCCGAGGGGTTGTCCTGCCCCCAAGACCTGGTCATGGTCCCATTACGTCGCTGCATCCCCTCACCGTCCAAATTTGGTCCTCATTTCGGTCAGCGTCTGCCAGTCTCACGCCCTCTGGGGCAAACATCACTTTTTTTTTCACCATGGCCCCAGGGTAATTTTCCGGGCCCATGGTAACGCCCCGCCGGTCCCAAGCCCCTCGAGGGAAGTCGGCAACGATCCCACCCCAAAAAATCCTCGCTCCCCGACGTCTTTCTGGATGCCCCATTCCTCACAAGGCCCCCAACTTTGCCCCACTGGCACCTTCAGTCTTATTGGAAAATTTAGCTACCAACACTGAACTAACCCCTCCCCTGGTCCAACAAGGTCCCCCCAACCGTACGCCATACCGCTGCAGGTTTTGAAGGGGCTCCATGGGGCCCTCTACTTCACGCATCATTCTTGACAGTCGACACCGATTCTAACTCTTCCTGGGGGAAAGGTGCATCGCTCAGCCGTAACTACCTCTGCACAGCCAACCTCGGGAGGCAAGGGCAATTTTCCCGGCACCCTCACCGCTTCCGTCCAAAGGGTTTGAACACGCCTTACTCGTGTCAGGAGAAAAGGCCCCAAAAAGCAGTGCTTCCAGATGGCCACATCACCGCGCCGCTGCCCCGTGCTGCCCAGCCAATCGAGCCTCCACGGCCCCTTGACGCACACTGCCCCGTACCCACACAGTCTCTGTGGTGCACGGGAAGTGGCCAACATACAGGCCGCACTAGGGTCTTTCACCCCTTTTCCCTGTCAGGGGGGCATGGTTCCATCTATTGAGCCCCCACCGCATCTGCTGGTTCGACTTACTTACCCAAGCGGGGCCTGGGAACCGGGGACGGCTTGTTTCGGCCCCCTTCTCCGCCTGTCCGATTTTTCCCGCCTGTCCATTCCCTTTAGCCTTAGGCATGCACTGGGATGGTACAAAACCTGCCACACCCCTTGCGCCTGCGGGAAGGGCTCAAATCCGTCCGTTGAAAAAACGTGTTCCCCGCTCCCCTGACACTGACTACGTCTGTGCCCTACCTCCCGAAAACCCCAAAACACAAGCCTTTGGGAAAAGTTCTCGGGCTCACCGTCTTAAATGCTTTTTCTCCCTTTAGCCTCCCCTGGAGGTCACGGGGGGGCTGACACGGGCCCTGGGCCACTGGTTGCCTCGGGAAAGGGCCTCGAATCCAAGGGCCCTCCCACGCCCCCTGGGTCCTAGGGGTCCCTGTTTTACGAGTTTTGCAGCTGCTGGCCCTGTAAAGCGTCAACAAAAAAATCACGGGCCAGGACCACATCATCTCTTCGCACCGCACGGTACGACCCCCTTCCAGCGCCCTCCAATCCTCGCCAGCTGGACGGGGGCCCCCACGCTCACAGTCCCTTCTTCAAGGGGGGCCCGATATCCCTGGCCTGGTGGGGGTCCCGAAAGGGCTTTTAAAAGCCTCTCCCACGCTGTGTAAGGCATTTTGGGATGCGGCGATCCCCCAACAATCCACCGGGGCCCCCCTTAGCGCTGCTACCACGCAGGCCTTTCTTCCTGTCCAGCCGGGGCAATGCCAGCTTTAAAATGGGCGACATATGCCTCCCAGGCCCCCTTTCCCTGTACTCAGCTAGCTTCGCTACAGAAAGTCTGGAGGCCGAGGGCTGGGGGGTTGGAGAAAGCGTGCCGTGAACTAACACGCCCGGGAAGGAAAGGGGGTGAGGGAGGCAATGGGCGGGTTGACCGGGGCCGAGTTTTTCCGCCCCCTATATCCAGGGAGCGGTTCCGAGGGTCCCCAGCCTTCCCCGCAGCGACCACTGCTCCGACACGACCTGCGAGGCCCGGGGATTTCCTGCCCCGGACCCCCGCAGACCCCCGTAAACCTAACCTTGCACTGTTGCCAGAAACCCCGTCTGCCCTTTTTGCTGCAACGTTTTCCACCCATGAGGCCCTTTCCCGCCTTCACTTCCCCCCCCTCAGGTCCGAACCTCGCCCTTCGAGTCTGCACCCTCCATCAGTTCACCTAAGCCCTGTTTTAGGCCTTTTCGGTGTACGCTGAGTTTCTCTTACGATGCAAATTGCTCTGTACACCTCAGAAGTCGGCAGAACTGTTCCCCCCTTCCCTTGCCTGCATCTCGCAGATGGTGCGCCGCTCGTATCCCCCTGTGCCTGCTCTTTGCCTTTTTTTGCCATTTCCCCCTCATACCGGGCCGCATGGGGAGTGACAGTCCATTGGCTCGGTTCACCTCCTCGTCCTGCCTACATATCCCCCCTATGGGTGCCGCATCTTTGGACGACATGAAAAAGGGGCGCGTCACTGATCAAATTCACAAATCCCCTCCCGACCCATTTGTTACGCGGTCGCCCGCTCTCGCACGAACACAAGGTAGGGTAGGAGACACGTGTTAATACAGGGTTGAACACGGGAACAGCTCCAGGGCACCGAAACCACACGTCCCAAACACTAGGGAGAAACCCCCCAAAGGGGGGGGGCAGGGGACAAGTAAAAAAACAAAATCATCTTTTCCTTTATTTTACACAATTATTACCCGTACACTTTTCTATAGGCACAATACAGGGGGGAAACCAGATTCACACGCACAATACAGCTTATAACAGGGCAACCAAAAGGTTTTTTATCGGTCCACAAGGCACACACGGGTCCCTTTTCCCGGGAGCAGCACCCAAAACCCCCTCCCCTTGGCTTTTTCCCCGCCCTCTGCTCACACCCAATCGTCATGTTTGCCCAGGTCCCTTATGTTAAAAAAACACCCCCGGGCATCCTTTTTGTTTTAAAAATTTTTTTTGCACAGAGCAAAGACCCACTGGCGGGACAATATAAAATCATAAAAGGGTTACTGATGATTAATTTCAGTCTTAGAGGGAAATGAAGAAGGGGAATATCAAACAATTTTAATCTTACATCTCTTTATTACTGAAGATACATCATTTAAAAGTTAACTAAAAAAAAACTTTATTGCACAGAATCCATTCTCCCCTAATTTTTGGGAATATAAATTATCCCCCCTTTTTGTCTTCCTTTTTGAATCCTTTTTTCGTACAAATTTCCTCAAATTCCTTCATTTCTTTCCCGTATCAGTTCAGGGATTTCCCAAGGATGGCATCTCTTTTCAATCTGGTGGATTCTCCAAGGGCTTTCAGGAGCAAAAACCCAAAAAAGAACCAAACACAAAACCCATTCCAAAAAAAGGAAACAAAGGGTTTATTTTAGGAAAATAAACAAAAAAGGTTTAAAATAAATAATTTTTTTTGGGAACTAACTACTTTTGACAAAAAAAACAAATTGCTAGATTCATGCCATTTATACGTCTGATTGTTTTATGTTTTTAATTATATTTATTTTTTGAAAACCCTCTTTTAGCATAGATAGTATTATTCTTTATAAAAATTTTATTAACACTTATTTAATGGGTTTTAAACCCCATAATAAAAGGAAACACTAATGTTTCCAAGTGCCACTTCAGCCACTAGCTTGAAAAAAGATTTCATTTACCCTGATTTCCATCTGTTTTTCCAAAAAAGATTACTTTGTTATTTTTCTGTAAACAGATTATAGTATTTTTTTAATTTTATTATTTATATTACCCACACGAATGTTTTTTCTTACTTTGGATTTAAAAGAATTTTTCAACCTCTTTCGGGGATCTACCAGGGATTTTTTCGGCTCTCTCTCTCTTGTTAACTATAATACAGGGGTTTTAACCTGTATATTTTTAACATTTTAAAATCTACCAGCACATATAACAAGCAATTGTTTTGTCAATCATACATGATAATACCAGAACTTAAATAATTTCTCCAGAAACAAAATGAAAACATATTGGGTTTTATTAAAATATCCATTATAAACATTTAAATAAAAACAGTGAAATATAAATGCGTTCCCCTAAATTTAACGGAATGCCTTGGGGGGAAAAAAAGAAAACTGAATTTTGGGGAG
>NC_051391.1:11599324-11604124 GCF_015228065.2 Penaeus monodon | reverse complement strand
TTTTTAGGAAATCGGAAAGTCGAGTGAAGATGATTACATCCTTGACCTTATAACAGGAGTTTTGAGTATCCCTGACTTTATCGAGGACATGATACAGCATCGGGAGGGAAATCGACCACACTGTTGCACTAGCTGAAGGATCCTCCAGAACTACAGGGTCTACTGGAGCGCCAAATTCAGTGGTACTGACCATTAATTGATAGTGGCTACCCTCCAAGTCCACTTCAAAACCCCCCAGCGATCCAGTGATCTATGGTGATCATTGGACCGATGGAGGGTGTGGGGAGGGGTCATATGGATAGGCTGATGGAGAGGGTGTGTGCCCGAGGATTTGCTAAGGCTATTTTTGGTGGTTTCACAGCTTGATAACCTACCGGACCCTGTATTGCTGTGGTATCTCTTCAAGCGTGAAACACTTACGCAGGAGTTCATTGGCGACCTCTCAAGAGCAGGACAGAATTTCATCTCACAAGAGATATTGGAAGCTATAGATGTTTGTCTAACGGCTCAGCTGACAGGGAATTGGGACTCGGTCACTATTTAGAAGGGAAAAAGAATAGTTTATCAGGAATTTTGCTGTGGAAATCGAAGGCCGTTTCCTAGTAAATGACATTCGTCCTGCCAGCCAACTCCCAGGTAAGCTGAACTCACAGACGACTGCAATCCGCGGTCGGCCGAGGGCGACTGCTTAGGAATGCGACACCTCTCCAAAAAACTGCCAGATACAAAATCACCTTTCTAACTTCCTCTCACCCCAAGCCCCATCTTTGGCCATTCCAACATCGTTCTAAATCCTCCTCTTCCTCATCACCCGCCTCCTTCCCACAACCACTCTGCGGCAAGCCTACAATGTATGCACATTATAATGCATGGGCTCTTTATAATGGAGTACATGTGTGTGCTCAGGTAGGCACTGCTCAAACGTTTGTGCACGAGGATGAGCGCGTATGCACGGAAGTGGGCAGGTGTATGCTTGTTTGTGTGTACATGTCCATGTTGTGTGTGTGCATGCAAGAGAAGCAATACATGTGTATGGGAGGGCGACTATGTTTGCGTAAGTACAGTTAATGTATGGATAGTTATGTGTAAGGAGTACAAGATGTACATGAGGGTATACATTTATTATAAATACGTAGATTGTACATTTGTGCATGTTTGTATATTCATATGTTGTAGTATAGTGTGTGCGTGTATGTGTATGTATAAGTGTAGGTGTATATATGCGCATATATGTGTATATGTGTGTGTATGTATATGTGTATATATATATATGTATATATATATTATATATATATATACATACATATATATATATATAATATATATAATATATATTTTATATATATAATATATAATATTTATATATATATATGTGTGTGTGTGTGTGCTGTATACATATATATATCATATTTTATATATTATATATATATAATATATATATATATATATATATTTGTGTGTGTGGTGTGTGTGTGTGTGGGTGGTGTTGGGGTGTTGTGTGTGTGTTGTGTGTTTGTGTGTGTGTGTGTGTGTGTGGTGTGTGTGTGTTTGGGGGTGTGGGGGTGAAACATATGTGTATCATAAGTATGTTTGCATAAGCATATATATGACACATAATGTGAATGTATAGTCATAGTACGTGTACAATTATCGCATGTGTGTTTGCATATGGGGTTACACTATGTGGGTGTGTATACACATATGTGGGTGCATATACACATATGTATGCGCATATGTCTATATATGTGCATGCATGTGCATGTGTGTAGTTGTGTATAATGTAGGAGTATGTATGGATATCATATGCATAGGAGCATATGTAAAGCTGTATGATTGGATGTGCATGTTCACGAAAATGAAAAGGCTAATACTTAGGGGGTGAACAACTATGTCTGCACTGGGTTACATAAGGATAATTAAAATCATTTAAAAATATAATTTACATATTGCATTCTGATACTCAAGCCTGCTCACGGGAGTATACTGGGAGTGAGGACGCTGTGTTTGCTGTCTCACTAGACTGCTGGAGGTGTTTACAGTAGCATCTCGGCTACTACTCCCCTTCCCACCGAGATACACCTAAGCCAGTAGGTAGAAGGGGGGGGGGTAATTCGGCTGCGTACCTCTCAATCAAAAAGCTATGGCTGCAACGGCCCTCATTCCTCGGAGGCGAAGGAGCCCCTGGTTACAGCGGTAATTAAGATCGCTCCGAAGCGGGGGTGCTAAACTCTCAGTAAAACAGGCTGCCCACGCTGAGTACCTTTCCACATGTAATATGAGGATAGTGAGAATGAATCCAACTTACTAGCATTACCTGAGGAAATCTCTTCATTAAATGGGGTGTTGTAGGACTCTGGGGAACTCAGAAGACTAGGCAAAGAACAGAAGATTCTAAATGATGGAACGTGCTCTTTTGGAGAGGTAAACCCCCGGGTAGCAATCAGGAAATTTGGTGTAGGTTTCTAGTTCACAAACGCTTCGAAAAAAAATATTGTGCAATTCTATAGTGTAAGCGAAAGAGTGGCTTCAGTAAAAATAAAACTAAACAATAGGTTCAACCTAAAGATTGTTCAAGTCTATGCTCCAACCCATAGCCACAGTGATGAAGGAATAGAGAGCTTCTATGAAGATGTCCATTTAGCCAGGCAAGACAGTAAAAATCCATTTCACAATATTATGTGATATTTTAATGCCAAAATCGGTAAAAAGAACAGGTGAAACCCTAGTGGGGAATTCACAGAATAGGCACTAGGAATGAGAAGGGACAAATGCTTGTGGAGGCTCCATCACTCAATATCATGAATACATTTTCGAAAAAAGACTAGAGTGGAAGTGGACATGGAAGTCACCATCTAATATCAAAAACGAAATTACTTCATAAATTTTAAATAGGAGCGATATAGCAAAATATCTGGAAGTTATTAATTTAGTAAATGTTGGCAACAACCATAGAATGGTAAGAGGCCAAATTAAATTACACCTCAGAAGGGAGAGGAACATACTCATATGAAAACTACAGCTAAATTTAATTAACTTGAAGACCAGGCGACCGAAATTTAACACCAAAAAGATATTCACAGCTCAGCGATGAAAAATCTCAAAATTGACCAAATCAACAAACAGTTCAATGACATGATAAATGAAGCTGCACTTGAAGGAGGCGGTAAGAACATGAAAGTATCGTCAAACAGAGACAAAATAGAATTACCTGAACTAACAAAGGTTATAAATAAAAAGAAGAGAGATGTACGGAAATTCAATACTCAATAGATGAAACTGTGATCTCAGGTACTAGCATGAAAACAGTTAAAAGCAGACTCAGAATAGGGAACAGAGAAACCAGATGGAAGACTTTTACAAAAATCTATACAACTCAAACAGCCACGGATAGAAGCGAACGTGGTACTACTGCAAATGAAATGCAGCAACTAATAAATTATCTGATAGAGAAAGTCGAAAGTCGGACTTAGAATGAACAAGAAAAAGACTAAGATCATGTTCAATAGTAGAGTTCAATTTGAACAGATACATGTACAAGGCGAAGCGCTACAGGTACTTAACAAGTTATATACATAAGGCAACTCGTACAGACAAACACATCTAGCAAAGAGTAAATTATGCAATGCATTAGTCTAGGCTGGAGCGCCTTCGGCTGATACAGTAGTATACTTAGAGAGTCCTTACCATTATGTTTAAAAAGAAAAGTCTTTAACTAATGCGTCCTCCCAGTTATGACCTATGGATCAGAAACATGGACTACAACCAAATCACTGGAGAGGATACTAATAAGTGCCCAGAGAGGGATGGAGAGGTTGATACCGGGAATTAGCCTGAGAGATCGGATGAGGGTGACATGGATCAGGAAACAGACAAAAGTGGAAGATATACTTGTGAAAACATAAAGAGGTCAAGGACCAAACCAGTGACAAGATGGCATGACGAAATAACGAAATTTGAAGGCCAAGACTTGAACAAAAAAATGCAAAACAGACAAAATTGTAAAAGATTGAGAGAGGCCTGCAGTGGACTACTACAGGCTGATGATGATAATGTCTGTATATGTATTTATATGTATATATACACACATATGTAAATATATATATGCACACAAATATATTTTCATATATACTTAAATCCCTTTGGGGGCTACCACTCCCACCCCCCAACTGGTCCACAAAATATTCAAATTATATGTTCCGGCAGGACACAGCCCAGTCCTAGTAACAGTTTTAACCACCCATTAGCATAATCATCAACTTCAACGGGCAAGGCTTTGGGTCAATGGGATCGCCAGGGTCTTCCAGGTTGTTATAAGAAGAAAGTTGATGGTTTGAAACAGTCGACATCAGCTCTCCTAACTTTTGACACATTAGTCCTTCCAAAATCAGTTAAGTTGGCATAGTACCAACTCAAGGTAACGTGCCCAACCCTTGTGGTGCTTCCTCTGCCAGGGTTATGGGCATGAAGCCAACTCTTGCTGCTTTAAAGAAATGGACAACCAAGAGTGTGTTAAAGCGTAGTACAACAGGTCATCAAGATGACACTGTCTGACCCAAATGCTGTTACATGCAGAGAAGCTCATGTGGCTTCTCAAGCAATGTAAAGATCCAATTTGAAAAAGAAGTATGGGAATAAGGCAGAGAAGTAGTTTTTCAGAAGCAAAGCGACGTGCCCATGTGCGTTTCACAGCCGTAAGTCCTTGCTTCGTTCTAGCCCTCCTCCTCCGCAACCTTTGCCTCAAAATTTTTTCCACCACATCTCTGCCACTACCTTTAAAATCATCCCTCAATGCTGAAACTA
>NC_051391.1:11571207-11599224 GCF_015228065.2 Penaeus monodon | reverse complement strand
GTTGTTTAGGTAGATACTCTGGACCCTATTCTTACATCAGGACTTGTAGCATCTCAAGTCAGGTGTTCAACGGTTCCTGCACTCTTTTCCAACCACCTTGTTATCATTGTCTACTAATCTTACTACACCTCCATTGCATATCCCTACCCATATTGCAGTCCCACCCAAATATCACCCTACATATGTTTCATATATAACTAATCTTCCTACATTTGACTTTCAGTGCCCTGAAAAAATTATATTCCTCTATTGTCAATGCTACACATGCCTTATACACCAAATACATCAGCAGAGCGCACATTTCTTGCCTCTGCGACGCCCACACCTGGACATTGGATAACCGTAGGCAGAAAGAAAGGCAGTACAGGATGGCCTTGCCTTTCAGAAACAACAAACCCCTGAGCATCTTTACCATTATCAGTTATTAAGAGATGACCTGGTTGCTCTACAACATTCTGTCCAACTAGATTCATGGTAGAAACTTGCAGATAGCATTAACCATCAGACTAGTGTTGGCACCATGTGGCATCTCATTAAGGTAGTGAGTAAAAAGCCCCAAAATATTCACCACTATATCTCTGCTCAATATGCGCAAGATCTCATCAATGAATGGTCAGCATAGTCACAAGCCAGTAACCTTCCACCAAACATATAAGATGCTCTCCACTCAAAAAACTCATCAGACGCTCCATCTCAGTGCTGCATTGCTGGAGACTGATGATGATGACGTGATCATAAGCAACAACGAACTGCAACACGAGCTTGCCAGGGGTAAGGCAACAGCTCCTGGTGATGATGAAATTATTTATGCAGTCCACACACTCCTGGATGTACCTGGCAATTCCCTCCTCAAGCTATATAATCTGTGCTTCCACCTGGGATATGTGCCACAAGCCTGGACCTGTAGCACAATAATACCAATTCCCAAAGCTGGCACTGACAAATTCCGACCTGTCTCCCTCACCTCCTGCTTTTGCAAGGTATTTGAACGCACTTTCCTTTCACGTCTAATACTCTGGCTACAAGACAAGCTTTTGGCTAGTCTGGGTTCCTACCCAAAGAGGAACACATTGCCTCATGGAGCTCTGTACTCGTCTCTCCCCCACCAGTATTGTGGCATTTATTGATCTGAAAAGTGCATTTGACATTGCTAATAAGGAGATTATCTCGGACCAACTCATTGACTTTGCATTAAAGGAAATCTTTTGAGGTGTATAAGGGGATACCTGAGGAATAGAACTCATGTTCTGTTTAAGGGGGCATATAGCAATACCAAAGAGTTTTAACTAGGTACTCCACAAGGAGTAATCAGTCCCTTTTTATTCAATACATCGCCCTCTCTTACTCCCTGACATCATGGACCAGCATTACTTGCTATGCAGATATGTGCTTCATTCAAGTCCAGAAGGTATGCACTCCTTAGATGTGCATTTGCTTTGTATGACTCATATGCCCAGAAAAGAGCAGAGTCCTCTCTTTCCGCCCTGCAGGAACACTGTCCAGAATTCATAATAGGGAACAATCATAACATTATGCACACAGTACCCAGTACTGATTACACCTTTAATTCCATCAAGACGTGTGCATCCCATCGTCCAAGACCTGCTGGCAGACTGCAATTCCGCCTGACTATTGTCAATTCACTGTCGCCAGCAACTATATATATTGCATTTATTCGATCAGTTATCAATTATCTGTCTCTTCACTCTGTCAACTCTTCAGACGGTTTTCAACTAATCGAAAAATTTCAAACAGGCAATGAGACTCATCTTAGGTTGTCCCCATCTCCACGAGGATTGTCAACATGCAGCAAGAGACTCCATCTTCACTACTTACTGAGAGAATCATACTCCAATGGTACATACTTCAACATCAGATGTTTGCATTACCCACACCTCTCTCCCCATTATACTTACATCATCAGCACCTTACTAAATGCAGATGCACCTTGTCCTCTCCTTCGCCCTTGAGGCTATACACTTTTCAGGAATGTCTGCTCAAGCATTTGGACTCTTAACATCAACATTATGATGAAAGACGTGGACCCTCGTTTCCCACCCTGGCATATGCCTATCCCAGGTCTCCTACACCGCAGTCTCCAAGATTGACCCTCCTCAGCTCCAAAAACAAAAGAGCCTTGTAAACTATTGCAGAACTGTCGTCTTCTCTCAGTGCCTCCTACCGTCTCTACGCTGATGGATCTTTGAAGGTAGTGCTGAATGTGCTGTGTTTTCCCCTAGCATGGGACCACCACAAGGGGGTTGGACAGGCCGTCGACTCTCCAACTCAACAAGGGCAACGTATTGTGAACTAAATGGATTTCTGGATACTGTAGCTTTACTGTCAGAAACCAGAGACAACGAGTTGATAGTATGTGACTCACAGTCTGCATTCCACGCTCTCATCTCCAGTCCTGCATACCAACAAGTCAATAATCCTCCGTCAGCTGGCGACAACCCTCTGTAGATCCACTCCCATATAAGACTTCACGCAAATGACACCGCTGATCGTCTCGCAAGAAATACCTGCAGTCTGGATCCGCCTACTGCTGGTGCAACTACAGCCTCCCTCCCGTGCTACAAGAAAATGATAAGCCAAGCTGTGATTTCCTCATTCGCCACCGTAACAATGCTGAGAAGGCTACTAGTGTCACCATTCAACACTATGAACATTTCCTTCCTATATATCCCCCCCCTCTCTCTTTCTCTTTGTTGGTCTCTCTCTTCCTCGATTGCCCTCTCACTCTCTCTATATATATATACATATACACATATACATATACATACATACATACATACACATGTGTGGTTGTGTGTGTACACTGTATGTATATATGTATATTTATGTATATATATGTATATGTGTATATGTATGTATATATGTATATATATATATATATATATATATATATATATATATAATGTGTGTGTGTATGTGTGTGAGTGTGTTAGCGTGTTTGTATAGATAGATATAGATCTGTTAGATAGATATAGATATGTGTATATCTATGTATATATGTGTGATACCGAAACGTATATATTTAATACTCTAATGCTTAAAACTTCCTTGATTTAAGCATGAATTTATTTTTATTTAGGAAGGAGATGTGAAAAACGGTGTGTCTTCAGCCGATGAATTCTTTCAGTAAGTATGTCTTACGTATGGATATATATGTGTGTGTGTGTGTGTGGATGTATATGCATTTATATATAGGCCAAAATGCCATACACCTTGGATGGTTTTCTCCCTCAACCGCTGGTTATCTCTTTCAGCCTTGTTCAATCCCTCACCCTTGTTCTCTCCCTCAGCCAGAAGATCCTGCGGGTCTCGTCCGGCATCGACGACCTCGGCCGCATTGAGTGGCCGGTTGTTATCGTGACCTTCGTGGTCTTCGTCTTCCTCTTTTTCTGCGTCTTCAAGGGGATTAAGATTCTGGGGAAAGTAAGTGTGATCTCAAGGGGTAAGTAGGCTATTTGCAGAGTTCAACAAATACGATTTTTAAGAAGCTCCTTTGCTTACATTTCACTAACGTGAGACACCGAAATATGGAAAGAGTTTGATTTAAATCCAGCTCAACATTAAACATATGGATGATGGATATCTACCGTGAAAGATCTGTTATGCTGACATATGAGATATACCTTGGTCTTTTCATGCTGTCACGCTGTGCAGGTCGTGTGGTTCACAGCGATTTTCCCGTTTGTCATGCTGTTCATTCTGCTGATACGTGGGGTCACACTTCCGGGAGCCACGGATGGAATCTACTTCTACATCTATCCCGAGTTTAACAGACTTAAAGAGATGAAGGTGAACTAAATAGCTATAGTGTTGAATATTTATATGAAAAAATACGTATGCGTTATCTGTGGCTTTGTCATAAAAGAAATTTACTTGAATACCTCTTTTCCCTTCTACTTTTCCCGTGCGTTTCTTCCATTCGAAACACCTGAACCAGGTTGGGCGTAGCGGCCATACAGATTTTTTTATTCCTTGGGTCCCGGAGGGGGTCGCTCATCTGCTTCGGTTCCTACAACAAATTCAACAATCGGTCACGAGGGACGCGCTCATTGTCCCGTCCTGAACAGCAGCACCTCCATCCTGGCGGGATTCGTCGTCTTCTCAGTGCTCGGCTTCAGGGCCCAAAAGAGAGCTGGCGTTTCTATTGAAAACTTGCTGTTGCTGGTAAGATTGTTAGAGAAGGTTTTGTTATATTACTTCCCTGATTTTAACAAATACGAAAAAAGTAATAGGGAGTGTCCATGGTTTAAATTCAGTATGTATCGTTAATGAGGTAAGCATAGAGCATAAAAATATTTCCTCAGGCCCGTCCTTGGTGTTCGTCGTCTATCCTGAGGCTTTATCCCTGATGCCGGTTTCTCCCTTGTGGTCCGTCCTTTTCTTCCTGATGTTGTTCTTCCTGGGCATAAAACGCTGCGTAAGTCGATCATATATTGCCGTTCGTATGAGCCATTTGTACAGTTTAGAGAGGCAGCAGTGGATGGATGGCTTGCAAACTTCATACTATCTTCATTCTATTTCAGTTTGCTTATTTAGAGACTCCAGTACTGTGCATCTTAGACGAATTTGCAGAGTTACGTGGTCGCAGAGGCTGGGTCACTTTCTTCATATGTTTCATTTCCTTCTTGGCAACAATCATCTTTGGGACGGATGTAAGTAGACGGTGCACAGGGGTCTAGGAAAAGCTGGCAACAATAGTAAGAAATGCGTCAGTTTGAATACTCTTTTGAGCAGTTTGGGTATGAATATACATTAGATTATATTGCATTTCAGGGTGGGATATACTGGTTAACATGGTTGACTGGTACTGTGCTTCATTCACCGTTTTTGTTGTTTGTTTGTGCCAGATATGCATATTCGGCTACTTTATGGTAAGTAGAAACTTAGAGTTTTGGCATTCAAAAACTACAGATATGTTTAGTATATCATTTAGTGTTGCTAAATTCGTTGGCGGCTTTCAGCAATCAATTTTTGGCGTAAAAACTTTTATTATCATTATTTTGGGTGGAAATTTTTTTATCTATATAATTAGCATTTAAATGTTTGTTCTCCTTGTTATCATCACCATTATTATACATATCAAACATTATGATCATTATGTTGATTCTGATTTCATTGTTGCTCCAGTATCATCTGTCCACTTACGGGTTTTTTTCCTTGAAGGCGCTGGTCGAACTGTGCAGGACCTTCAGCTGATGATTGGACGACGCATTGGCTACGGCTGGTGGGGCACTTGGCTGGTCGTCACTCCCCCTTTTGCTCTGGTAAGTACAGAGAGTAACTGGTTGTCCCTTCTACTCGTGCTCCTTGTAAATATAAAGATTAACTGGTCGTCTTTTCGCACTCCTTGTAAATAAAAATATTAATAGATATCGTGTTTGTTTTCAGTGTAAAAGGTGCTGGATCGTAATAATACGATGGAAATAAACTGGATAATTTACCAAAGATTGATTAATCATTTCATTATCCTTTTACTTTTATTTTATTTATCAGTTTTACTTTATCCTTTTTTAATTGAATATCGTCCGTGGGCAAAATATTTTTTCCAAGTGATTAAAGCTTGTTCATTAAATTGTAGAAAAACACAACAGCACGCATTTTCGAGACATGTTCAAGAAGAGTGATAAACCAAACCAAATTAAAGGTCCATGCACTCTCGTTAACAGGGCATCCTCATGAACACTGTGCTGAATCAGTCTGGCGCAGGATACCGAGGGCAGACCTTCCGACCTGGGCTCAGAGCACCGGCTGGGTCATCGCCCTCACCTCATCCAATTCATTCCAACCTATTCCTCTACTACTTTTGCTTTAGAACTGCTGGCTCGTTCAACAGGTAATGCTGCACACAATAAATAATAATATAATAATAATAAAATTATATATTATAAAGTACTGTAAGTTTCAGTCCTTTGTTGGCCATCTATGAAAGCATCTAAGGAGTGGTATCAAAGTACACACATCGAAAAGGAGTCGATGAATAACCAGGGGTCGAATATTTACAGGAGTTGAAGGGACCATTAAAGTCTCGAATTTTAAATTCACGTTAACATTTCGTAAAAATCTGCTATTACTACTTCTACTGCTATTACTACCAGTACGACTGCTTCTAAACATATTGATTTTATCATAGTTTTTTTCTGTCCTTCAGTTAAAATTTAGGGGGTCGATAGAAAACTTGAAACTCGATTGGGGGTCGACGAGCTTAAAAGTTTTAGAATCCCTGCCCAAAATGGCGGCTGGAATGAAAGGTACACAATCTTTATAACATAAAACGTAACTATTTGTACATAAATAGCATAAATAACATCCTTACTATGCATTCCACCGTACTCAAACAAGCAAAAAGACTTACAGAAATAAGTTTTCTGTGAAGTATGATATTCAGCAAAGATCATCTAGTTACAAACATATCAGTAATTTAAAAAAAGGATATGGATATGATTTTGCTGAAATTAATATGCATGTAAAATGCCTGTAAAATGCAAAATATTGGTGCTTGGTACTCTCGTATTGCTCATTCCACCCCACCTTTGGAACAGCCTGGATCAACGCTGCTTCCCCCCCAAAAAAAAATAATAATAAATAAATAAAGTAAAATAATAATAAATAATAAAAACACCCAATAACACTTTCCTACTACTTTTTTTTTCATATTTCTTTTCAGGGGATTCAAGTCCTGCCTGTCCCCGTCGGCCGCCTGGGGCCCAGCCCCCCCGAGCCACGGGGGAGAAGTGGATGCAGCACCGCCTAAAGTACCTCTGCGTCACCGCCTCCGCATCCCAACCTCTGTGCAGAGAATACGTCTCCACAGATGTGTTTTGAATATCTTGTAATTTGTCTGATGGGAAACTTTTTTTTGACTCCGCATTTTTTATCTAGAGACGCGTACAACGTTAATGCAATTTTATATACAG
The DNA here is from genome assembly GCF_015228065.2 of Penaeus monodon. Lineage (NCBI taxonomy): Eukaryota > Metazoa > Arthropoda > Malacostraca > Decapoda > Penaeidae > Penaeus > Penaeus monodon. The sequence goes on along the minus strand of NC_051391.1, from coordinate 11,592,292 downwards.
TGAAAAAACTCAGTAATTCAGTAATTTCCTAATTTGCACTGTAAAGTTTTATTCGAGAAATACAAACAAGAGAGCGCACCTTCACAATGACAATAAAAGTAACAGATGCTACATTCTATCATAATCTTAATCAAGGTAAAATATTTTTAGACCAGGTCATAGACAAATTTTTACGAAAAATTTGAATATGTCTAAAAAATTTGTATGACCTTTTGTGCATAGTGGCATAAATGTAATAAAATGTCTTGCTTTTATCAAAATTTGCATTTGTATTAGATGTAGGTAGCTCATACTTCAACGATTATTTAACAAAATTGTGGTTAGATATTTTTGTAATCATTGTATATTAAGGTTTAAAAAATATGATATTCTTTATCAAAAACTGTGTTATAAATTTTCTACATGGAAACTGAGAGAATATTAAACTGCCAGGCTTCACATTATACCCTATAGTATACAGCATATCAGTGTTTCCCCAAAGTAGTGCCGCGAGAATTTGAATGAACTTTTAAATGTTACTTATGGGGGGGGGAGAAATTTACATACTTTAAGAAGCTGACAAGTCTAACTACCCCCCACACACGCACGCACGCATATACACATATAAGCACACACAAACACACGCACGCACGCACGCACGGAGAGTACAGTGCATCGCATCATTGAAGTACAGCTCTTGACTGTTTTTTTAAAAAATTTATCTGCCGCGTCAACAGTTATTGTCATTAGCGGCGAATACTTTGTTAGATAGTAATTAAATATTTAAAACTTTAAAAATCTATCATAAAAATCTTTAAAACTCAAAACATAATATTATGCTCAAAGTGGAAAAAAATTATGAAGCAAAGGCTCAGGTCCGTCCTTACCCCAGGCAAAGAAATCCTGAGCTTGTCAAAAGGAGCCTGTGGAACTAGTTCCAGGGGTAAACAACCCCTCAAAAGATTCTCCCTGATCCTGGAAAGGGACAGCTTAAAGGTGTGGGGCAAACTTCTGGAGAGACACTTTTTGCAACAACTCTCGGGGAAAGGGACCTTGGAGTCCTTGTTCTTAAGAGTAATGCATTTTACTGAATAGTGACCTCCCACACATTTCCAAATTCAAACTGGGACATTCTCCAATATAGACCTATCAATTGGCTCACCTGATTCCCAGATGAATTTCACTTGGCAGGTCAAGGGAGACTTACATGGAGCAACCACTTTCCAATATTTTTAGAGGTGAATGGTATTACAGCCAATGGAGTGCAGAGATGGCGACTTGAACTGCGGACTGAATCTTTTTAGATCACTGCAGTATTGCAGGATCTGTGAATGATCTTTGTGTGTTCAAGATGCTTTAATCACTTCACATCACGAATTTTACCTTGCGCAGAAGCATCCGTTCCCAAAGTAGCGGACATTACCGTCGACCTCCGGTACCATGGTCTGATGAATGCCAACAAGCTGTCAAGCAAGGAAAGCTGCATTAAGTAGTTGAAGTGACGCCCTAGTGATGTAACCTTGATCCATTACAAAAAGACCTGAGACAAGGCCAGGCGAGTGCTGAAGGGAGGCTAGACAGACATCGTGGAGACAGTATGTCTCCTCGTTAAACTCTGGGACTCCCTTAGCATGGATATGGACAAGGTGTGTAAGATCACTGGAAAGAGCACATCACTGTCACCACTGCTTTGAAGATAGATGGCATAATCATCACGACAAAAAAAATGTTGCTAATGAGCTAGCTAAATCCATGGCAGAGATCTCCACTGCAGCATTTTACACTGCCTGATTCTCCACTCTTGGGCTGAGCAGGAACGACCCAGTCCCGGGTTTCTTCAGCCTTTTTGCGCAAAGGAGATGGCCCCCTGCTTTGAGTCTCTACCGTAAGACTGCCCGGAAAGTGGCGATATTTCATACCAAATGATATCACTTACTGGGAGCTCCCAGAATTTTCCTGTGGACCTATTCAAGGATCTATAGGAGGGTACGGTGCCATCCCATGGAAAGGCTATAATCATTCCTGTCCCTAAACCTGGAAAGGATGCTTCCACACCGGGAAATTACAGATCAATTTCTCTCACCAGCTCATCTGAAAGCTGAGGGAGAAATGTTAATTTCAGGTTGACATGGCTGCTAGAAAAGGAAAAAAAAACGTGCTGACCCCATATCAATATGGGTTTTAGAGGATTGAGATCGACCACAGATGCACTTGTAAGAATGGAAACTGCTATACAGAATCCTTCGCACAGTGATGTCACATGTTAGCATCCCTTTTTTGACCTAGAAAAGGCTTTCAGTACCACTTGGAAAGCATGGCAATACTCTTGAAACTGTATACATTGGTTTAAGAGGAGCATTACCTACCTTCATACAAGCTTCCTTGCTACAGGAAGTTTTTGAGTTTTGAGTGGGAACAGTTTCTCTAACCTGGGGATCAGCTGGAAGGGTTTGTACAGTGGGCAACATATTGTATTGGGCCCACTTTCCTCTCTATGGTCAAAGCCACATTCCCTTCTACTGGGAAATCCACTCGGGCTTTATCTAGAAGGGGGGACTATTAATTAACGTCACGTGTGACTCTCCTGTATCTTACCTGAGTCAACTCTTGATGAACCCCACACATAAAAATATTTTAATCATAAGAGGGTTACTGATGATCTAATTTTCAGTCTTAGAGGTACTGAGAGAAGGGTAATATAAAACAATTGATAACTTACATCTCTTGATATATGGAATGATACACCCTTAACTTGTTAACTAAAAAAACTTCATTGACACAGAAGTCCTTCTCCACTAATGTGTTGTATAAACTATCCTTCTCTTAGTCTTCCTTCTGAATCCTTTGTCTGTACGATTTTCCCCCTCAAATTCTTCATTTTCTTAACTGTATCAGTTCAGAGGATTCCTAAGGATGGCATCTGCTTTACAATCTGGTGGATCTCTCCAAGGATTTTCTCAGGAGCAAACACCAAAAAACAGAACAAAAACACAAAACCAAAAAAAAGAGAAACAATGGTTCTTTTTTAGGAATGATAAACAATAAAAGGTTCAATATAACTAATTTCTTGTAGGAACATAACTACTTTTGACAAACAAACAAATTGCATAGATTCATGCCAAGTGCCACGTGTCAGCCACTAGCTGTGAAGAAGATATTCTATTTACCATGATTTTCCAATCTGGTTCTCAATGATTACTTTGTTTGTTCTGTAATCAATCTATAGTTTTTATAATTTTATTATTGTATTCCCACAGCTGAATGTTCTTTCTTACTTCTGGTATTTAAAGAATTTTAAAACCTTTTCGGGCATCTACCAGGCACTTTTTTTCGGTCTCTCTCTCTCTCTCTTGGTTTATGACCATAATATCAGGGTTTACACTGTATATTTTTAACATTTTTAAAATCTACTCAGGTCACATATATTACCAGCATATGGGTTTGTCTTAATCATACATGCATAATACCGGAACTTAAATGAATTTCTCCAGAAACAAAATGAATACATGTTGGTTTCTTCATTAAAATTCCATTTTATAACCTTAATATATAAGCAACAGTGAATATAAATGCGTTCCCTCTAATTAAAGAGAATGCCTTGTGGGGAAACAAAAAAAAAAGAACTTTGTAGGTAGACTCGCAATATTTACCTGTTTTTCTTTATCTGTGTAATAATGTATACGTATATAGCACCTGATACAAAATAGTAAAATAAAGTAACATCTTTCTAAGAAAATAAAATATCATCTTTCTAAATAAGTATTTAAGTACTAATTATCTTACCAGCTAAAGACTAATTAAATGAGGTATACATAATTAACATATGAGTAAAGACCAAGTAAGTGAGGTATACAAAGGGTGGTCACAGACGAATTTTTGGGTCATTCTTACTTCATGACTTAGTGCTCATTACAATATCATAGGTTCAAATTTTCCCCAAGTAAGACCATGGCTATACATTTCCACAAATGAGGAAAATTCCATCCTTCCCTCTATTTAGGAGCAAACCCACTGCAATTTGTCCAAGAGGTGAAGTACTTGGGTCTAATTTTTGACTCAAGGCTTACATGGGTGCCACACATCAAACAGTTAAAAGTGAAGGCTACAAAAGCGCTTAGTATTTTGCGGGTTCTTTCACATCTATCTTGGGGTGCAGACTGCACAACGCTTCCGCGGATTTACCGAGCGCTTATACGTGGTAAGCTTATGGATGTGAGGCTTATTCATCTGCAACTCCCACTGTTCTCCGGATGTTGGACTCAGTTCAAAATGAAGCTCTCAGAATCTGTACTGGGGTTTTCAGGTCATCACCTGTGGAGTCCCTGTATGCTGAGAGTGGAGAACCACTTCTTTCATTACACCAGGACTACATGAACCTGATTTAGTACACGAGACTACAAAGGATTCCAGGATCTCCTACATCCAGATTGGTTTTCAACCCCTTTGAGGATAGCCAATCCTGTGGTAGGAGAACGAGGAATCTTGTGGACGATATTAATTTAAGTCTCACTAAGGTTCTGGCTGTTGGAATTCCCCAATTCCCCCCTTGGATTAATCAAGTCGAGCTGGATTTGGTCGGCATTGGGAAAGGGGAGAGATCCGAAGCAGAAGTCAGAGAGATTTCTTCAGCATAGTACCAAGGATCAGATGCAATATATACAGATGGTTCAAAGTCTGAAAATGGTGTGGGCTTTGCAGCAGTGAGCAGAAGGAAGACTGCATCTAGCAGTCTTTCTCTAGCAGCCTCGATCTTCACTGTTACATGCCATCCTTGCAGCAGTTAAGATGACTAGAGATCTTACGAACCATTCTATTGTGATATATTGCGACTCTCGTAGTGCCTTGCAATCAATCAAGAGCTTAAACATCAAATCAGTAGTGAGGGAGGTTGAAGACTGGCTTGCACTGATGTCAACACGTAAAAAGATAACTATGTTGGGTGCTAGCACATGTTGGTATCAGCAGGAATGAGCTGCCGCTCAGCCTTGTGATGTTCGTTTTCCTCTCCCACACAGCGACTTGAAACTCAGCATCAGGAGTTGTCTTTGTGATAAATGGAATGAGCAATGGAGGCATACCTCCAGAACAAACTGCAATAGATTAGAGATGATCTTGGCAGTTGGGTGACTAGCATCCATTCCAAACGAAAAGTGGAAGTTGCATTAACAAGACTAAGAATCGGGCACACAAGACTGACTCATGGGCCGATGATGGCTAAAAGTCAACCACTTTGTGAGGGATGCCAAGAGCCATTAACGATCGCACATGTAGTGGAAAGATGTGCAACATTCTCAGACCAAAGACGTATGCACTTGTCTCCCCCATATACACTGAAGAATGTATTGGGGGAGAATTGTGATATAGAGGGTCTTATTAGTTTCCTTAGGGAGACTAATATTTTTTTATTAAAATTTGATTATGCATAATGTTTAATGACCTTAGCTGTTGATGCGGCATATAATTTTAATTAATCAATCAATCAATCCCTAGATTAGCGGAGCTAGTAGAAGAGAGTGCTGGAAGAAATTGCACTGCACTTTAGACATGAAAGATGCTTATTTTCAAGTGGCCCTAGATGAATCTTCCAAAGATTTAACTTCTTTTTCGGATGGATTAAATTTATACAGATTTAAGTGTCTGCCATTTGCATTGTCAATTAGCCCTGCTATCTTTAATAGGAAAATGCAAGTAGTAAGTCCATAAATTAAGAAGGGCTGGTGCAGAAATTATTTAGATGATGTAGTTTTCTGGGCAGACTCTTACCAACACATGCTGGAAAAAATACAAAAAACATTTCAAAGGTTAGAACTGATGGGAATGAAAGTAAATTTATCCAAATGTGATTTTGGCAAGAAGGAAGTTAAGTTCTTGGGACATATCATATCAGAGAAAGAATTAAACCAAATAAAAAGAACCTGGAAGCATTAACAAGATGCCTCCTCCCCAAAGTGTCAAACAAGTAAGGAGATTCATTGGCATGTGTAATTTTTATCGGAAGCATATACCAAATTTTGCCCTAATAGCTGAACCTTTAATTAATCTGACCAGGAAAGATGTAAAATTTGAGTGGAATGAGGCCTGTAATAATCCTTTTGTAAAATTGAAAGATAAGTTAGTAAATGCCCCAGTCTTTCTTAAAGCGGACCAAACTAAAGAATTTTAACTACATACAGATGCTAGTGATATACACATTGGTGGAGTATTAATGCAGAAAGAAAATGATGATTTAAGACCTATAGGACACTATTCAAAGAAGTTAAATTCAACAGAAAATAAGTACTCCGTCACTGATAAAGAAGCATCATCAATGCCTGTAGGTTTTTCAACTATTATCTTTGGTGTAAGCCTTTCACCATAGTTACAGACCATCAGCAATTAACCACTGTGTTTAAGAAGAGAACAGCTTGTCCTAGAATGTCTAGATATATTTTAGAAATGAGGGATTACATTTATAAAATCAAGTGCAAGAAAGGCACGAAACATACTGTACCAGACACTCTTAGTAGGCCCTTAGGAGCTATCACCAATCGGAGTGAAGAAGCAATACAACCAAGTTCTTAGGATTGACAGACGAGAAAATCAAACAAGCTCAAAGGGATGAAGGAAGTAATATACCAAAGCGAATTCCAGGCAATCGACCATTTTATCACTTTGAAATTAGAAACCATATTCTTTATCTAAGAAGAGAAGAAATGGGGAAGATCAGATATTGCCTAGTAGTCCCATAGGATTTAATACCAGTGGCTTGTTCTATAGCCCATAATGATTCACATTTAGGAGAACATAAAACAGTTGCAAAAGCCAAACGGTATTTCTGTTGGCCTATTCTGTTGAAAGATATGAAGAAATACGTAAAATCATGTAAACCTTGTCAACAATTTAAAGGAGGACATGGGTCCATAATACATCAGTGGAGATATTTACCACCAGTAGAGGATAATGGTCAGAGGGTATCCATAGATCTAATTGATTTGCATGGCAGTAGGGCAGGGTTTAGATATTGTCTTACCATCATTGACCACTTCTCTAGGTTTCTGAGAATTTGTCCTTTAAGAAATAAAAGAACAGCAGCAGTTGCCGCTGAATTCAAGAAAGATATCTGTAGGTTCGGAACTCCTCGTTTAGCGATTTCAGATAGTGGAGGATAGTTTACAAGATCAGAATTTAGAGAGTTCTGTAAGAAAGCAGGAATAAAACAAAGATTTTCTATACCATACCATCCTCGAGGTAACTCAGTGATAGAAAGAGCCCATAGGACTCTTCAGACAGTACTTGCCATTTTGAGTCAAGAACACCCAAATACATGGCCCAGTCATATTTCAGAAACTGAAAAGGCGCTGAATGAAGCTGTACACACTTCCTTAGGTACTTGACCTAATTTTGCATTTTTATGGAGACACCCCGACAGAGAAGTTGGACTACTATTGTTACCAGTAGATGAGGTGGATGAGGATGATAAATTAGATGTGAAAAACTTGCTGAAAGAAACTTTGAAATATAACACTCAGAGATACTTACAAAAGGCAAATATGAGCAGAAAGAACAAATCATTAGCAGTCGGAGATTTAGCATGGGTCTATATTGAGGAACCAATACCTAACACTGCTAAATTAAATAGGATTTTTTTTATTGATAGGGAAGAAATACTAGAAAAAATTGAAGAGAAGTATCTCAATGCAGATGAAGAGCGTAGAATACTTACATAAATAAGAGTTAGACGACAACCCAAGAGATTTGAGGAATATGTCGTATAACATAGCATTATTTGTAATGTTAATAGTGTAGAGTGACATACTGTACTCAGCACTCCCCCCCCCCTATCAGATGATGCTCGCTCTGTGCGTTCCGCGTGTGTATGCGCTCTCATTGCGTGCACAGCATGTGTGTGTGTGTGTGTGTGTGTGAAAGCACAAGTCTATGTACGAGTACGTGTATATATATGGTATATTTACGTATATTGGTGTGGAGTGAACGCGTGTCGAATTGCGTGCGCCCGCTGTCCGTGAACTATGTATATGTGGGTGTGTATATATGAGCTGTATACTTGCTTGTCTGCATACTCATGTCAAGACACGTGTCTGCGTGGCTTGCGTGCGATGTTTGCGTGGGCGTGTGTACGGTTGCGCTTGCCGAATGTCGGTGTGTAAATATAATACGTTTTATGTATTTTGCCTATTTTATGTATTTTATCTATTGTTTTCCGCTCTTAATGACATATTTGTTCTATTCTATTATTTGTATTGCCATTTCATAGCCATTCTATAACCATTTATATAGCCATTTTATGAAGTTTGAAAAATTGTTCCACGTCCGAGCATGACGTCACGGCCTCCCCGGCTTTTGTACGGGCTAGAAAATAATTCGTTGTTCTACTGCACCACGGGCGTTCTTTCCTCCATCCTCTGGCATTTACGCAGGAACTGATACTACGTGGCCGACAGCTCAGCTGCAAAGGAACTGAAAAAAAAAGGAAAATTTAAAAAATTATTTTAAAAAAAAAAAATTTAAAAAAATTTTGGGGGGGGGAAAAGGGTTTTTCCCTTCCCCCAAAAAGGGTTTTTTGGGGGGGGTTTTTTTTAAAACCCAAGGCATTTTTTTAAAAAAATTTTTTGGGGGGGGCCCCCCCCCCCCTTTTTAAAAACCTTGGGTTTTTTCCCCAAAAAAAATTTTTAAACATTTTTTGGGTTTGGGGGGGGAAAAAAAAAGCCTAAAAAAATTTTTTTTTTGGGGAAATTTTTTTTTTTTCCTTTTAAAATTTTGCCCCCTTTTTTCCCCCCGGTTTTTTTTAATTTTTTGGGGGGGGGGGCCCCAATTTTTTTAAAAATTTTTTTTTAAAAAAATTTTTAAGGGGCCCTTTTTTCCCCTTAAAAATTGGGGGGGGGGGGGGGGTTTTTTTTTAAAAGGGGGAAAAAAAAGGGGGGAAAAAAATTTTTTTTTCCCCCGGGGGGGTTTAAAATTTTTTTGGGGTTTTTTTAAAAAATTTTTTCAAAAAAACCCCCAACCGCCCCCCCCAAATTAAAAAAATTTTAAAGGTTTTGGTTTTTTTTTTTAAAAAGGGGGGGGGTTTTTTTTTAAAAAAAAAAATTTTTTTTTTTCCCCCCCGGGGGGAATTTTTAAATTTTTTTTTTTTTTCCCTTTTTAAAAAAAACCCCGGGGAATTTGGGAAACGGGGAAAAGGGGGGGGGAAAAAAAGGGGCCCCCGGGGAATTTTTGGGGGGCCCCTTTAGGGGCCCCGGGGGCCCCCCCCGGGGACCCCCCCCTTTTGAGCCCCCCCCCCCCGGGGGGAAAAAAATTTTTCCCCCAAAACCCCCGGGGTTTTTTTTAAAAAAACCCCCTTTTAAAAAAAAAACCCCCTTTTTCCCCCGGGAACCCCCCCTTCGGCCAAAGGGGCCCCGGGGGGAAGGGGGGGGAAAAAAACCCCCCCCTTTTTTAAAAAAAGGGGTTTAAAATTTTTTTTTTTTGGGTTTTTCCAAAATTGGGGGGGGAAAAAAGGGGAAAAAGGGTTTTCCCCCGGCCATTTTTTTTTAATTTTTTTTTCCCCCCCAAAAAAAATTTTTTTTGGGGAAAACCCCCTTTTTTAAAAAAAAATTTTTTTTTCCGGTTTTTTTGTTTTTTTTTTAAAAAAAATTTGGGTTTTAAAAGGGGGGGGGGTTGGGGCCCCTTCCCCCCCCCCTTTTTGAACCCCCCTTGGTTGGGGGCCCCCCCCAAACAAAAAAATTTTGGAAAAACCCCAAGTTCCCCCCAAAAAAAACAAAAAAAAAAACCCCCCCAAAAAAAAAATATTTTTTTCCCCCCCTTTTTTTTTTCCCCCCACCCCCTTTTTAATTCGGGTTTTTCCCCCCCCCCCCAAAAAACCCTTTTTTAAAAAAATTCCCAAAAAAAAAGGGGAAAAAAAAAAAAAAAATTTTTTTTTTAAAAAAATTTAAATTTCCAAAAAAGGGGGGTTTTAAAAAACCCCTTTTTTTTTGGGGGGAAAAAAAATTTTTTTAATTTTAAAAAAAAAGGGGGGAAAAAAAAAAAAAGGGAAAAAAGGGAAAATTTTTCGGGGTTTTTTTTTTTTTGGGGGAAAAAAAGGGGGGTTTTTTTTTTAAAAAAAAAAAAAAGGGGGAAAATTTTTTTTTTTTTTTTTAAAAAAAATTTTTTTTTTGTTTTTTTAAAACCAAAAAAAAATTTTAAAAAAAAATTTGGTTTTTTTTTTTAAAAAATTTTTTTTTTCGGGGGGTTTTTTAAAAGGGGGCCCCCTTTTTGGGGGGCCCCTTTTTTTTCCCCCAAATTTTTTTTAAAAAAGGGAAAAAAAAAATTTGAATTTTTCCCAAAAAAAATTTTGGGTTTTTTTTTAAGTTTTTTTTTTTAAAAATTTTTTCCTTTTTTTAAATTTTTTTTTTTTTTTTCCCCCCTTTTTTTTTTTAAAAAAAAGGGGGGCCCCTTTTTAAAAGAAAAAAATTGGAAAATTTTTTTTTTTAAAAAATTAAAAAGGGGGGAAAAAAAAAAATTTTTTAAAAAAAAAAAAAAAAAAAAAAAAAAGGGGGCCCTTCCCTTTTAAAAATTGGAAAAAAAAAATTTCCCTTTTCCCAAAAATTTTGGGCCCCTTGGGGAATTTAAATTTTTTTTAAAATTTTTTTTTAAAAAAAAAAATTTTTTTTTTTAAAAAAATTCTTTTTTTTTTTAAAAAAAAATTTTTTAAAAATTTTTTTTTCCCCCAAAAATTTTTTTTCCCCCAATTTTTTTTTTTTGGGAACCTTTTTTTCCCTTTTTTGGGTTTTTTTTTTTTTTTTTTAAAAAAAAAAAAAAGGGAAAAAAAAAATTTTTTTTTTAAAAAAAAATTGGGGGGAAAAAATTTTTAACAAATTGGGGAAAAAATTTAATTTGAAAAAAAATTTTTAAAAAAAAAAAAAAAAAAATTTTTTTTTAAAAAAAAAAAAGGGGAAGGGGAAAAAAAAAAAAAAGGGGGGGGGGGGGGGGGGGGGAAAAAAAAAAAAAAAAATTTTGGGGAAAAAAATTTTTGGGAAAAAAAAAAAAATTTTTTAAAAAAAATTTTTTAAATTTTTTAACCCCCCCCAAAAAAAAAAATTTTTTTTTAAAAAAAAAAAAGGGGTTTTTTGAAAAAAATTTTTTTTTTTAAAAAGGTTTTTTTAATTTTTTGTTTTTTAATTTTAAAAAAAATTTTTTTTTTTTTTTTTTTTTTTTTTTTTTTTTTTGGTGTTTTTTTTTTTTTGGGGCCCCCCCTTTTGGGGTTTTTATTTTTGGGTTTTTAAAAAATTTTTTTTTTTTAAAAAATTTTAAAAAAGAAAAATTTTAAGAAAATTTATAAAAATTTTTTTTTTAAAAATTTTTTTTTGGGGGGAAAAGTTAAAAAAAATTTTTTTTAAAAAGGGGGCCCCGGGGGCCCAAATTTTTTTGGAAAAAAAAAAAAACCCTTTTGGGTTTTTTTTTTTTTGGTGCCCCGGGGTTTTTTTGGGGGGGGAAATTTGGGAAATTAAAAAAAAAAAAAAAAAAAAGGGGTTTTTAAAAAAAAAATTTTTTTTTTTTTCCCCCCCCCCTTTTTAGGGGGGTTTTTGGGGCCCCCTTTTTTTTAAAAATTTTTTTTAAAAAAAAAAATTTTTCCCAAAAGGGTTTTAAAAAAAGGGGAAAAAAGGGGTTTTTTTAAAAGGGTTTTTTTTTTCCGTTTTTTTTTTTTTAAAACCAAAACCTTTGGGAAAGGGGTTTTTGGGGAAAAAATTTTTTTTTTAAAAATTTTGGGGAAAGGAAAGGGGGTTTTTTAAAAGGGAAAAAAATTTTTAAAAGGGGGGAAAAAATTAAATTTTTTTTTTGGGTTTTTAAATTTTTTTTCCCCCTTTTAAAACCCCTTTTTTTTTAAAAAAAAAAATTTTTTTTCCCGGGGGGGAAAGGGTTTTTTAAATTTTTAAACAAAAATTTAATTTTTTTTTTTTTTTAAAAAAAAAATTTTTTCCCTTTTTTTAAAAAAAAAAAAAAACCCCGGAAAAAATATGGGTTTTTTTTTTTTTTTGGGGGGGGGTTTTTTAAATTTTTTTTTAAAAAAAAAATTTTTTTTTGGGTTTTTTTTTGGGGCCCCCCCCCCCTTTTTTTTTTAAAAAAACAAAAAAAAATTTAAAAAAAATTTTTTTTTTTGGGGGTTTTTTTCCCCAAAAATTTTTTAAAATTTGTTTATTTATGAATTTTTAAATTTGTTTTTTTTGGGTTTTTCCCCCCAAAAATTTTTTTTTTTAAAAAAAATTTTTTTTTTTTTATTTTTTTTTTTTCCCCCTTTTATTTTAAAAAAAAAAAAAAATTTTTTTGGGGGGTTTTAAAAAATTTTTTTTGGGGGAAAAAGAATTTTTTTTTTTTTTTAAAAAAAATTTTTTTTTTTAAAATTTAAAAAAATTTTTTAAAAAAAATTTTTAAAATTTTTTGGGAAGAAAAAAAATTGGGGGAAAAAAAAACCCAAAAAAAAAATTTTTTAAAAATTAAAATTAAAAAAAAAAAAAAAAAAAAAAAAAAAAAAAAAAAAAAAAACTTTTAAAAAGGAAAAAAAAATTTTTTAAAAAAGGTAAAAAAGGGAAAAAAAAAATTTTTTTTAATTTTGAAAAAAAATTTTTAAAAAGTTTTTTTTAAAAATTTTTAAAAAATTTTTTTAAAAAAATTAATTTTTTTTTTTTTTTTTTTTTTAAAGGGGCCCCCAAAAAATTTTTTTTCCCCCCCCCCCCCCCCCCCCCTTTTTTTTTTTTCCCCCCCCCCAAATTTTTTGGGTTTTTTTTTTTTTTTTTAAAAAGGGGAGAAAAATTTTTTAAAAAAAATTAAGGAAAAAAGAAAGGTTTTTTAAAAAAAAAAAAAGGGGGGCCCAAAAAAAAAAAATTTTTTTGGGGAAAAAAAAAAAAAAAAAGGGAAAAAATTTTTTTTTTAAAAGGTTTTTTAATTAATTTAAACTGAAATTTAATTTTTAAAAATTTTTTTTTTTTTTTTTAAAATTTAAAAATTTTTTGGGGTTTTTTTTTTTTTTAAAAAATTTTTAATTTAAAAAAGGGGGGCCCCAAAAGGGGGGAAAAAAATTTTTTCCCGGGGGGAAAAAAAAAAGGGGGGAAAAAAAAAGGGGGGGGGCCCCTGGGCCTCCCCCCTTTCCCCCCCTTGAGGGGGTTTTTTTTTTAAAAAAGGCCCCCCCGGGGGGGGGGGGAAAAAAAAAAAAAAAAAAAAAAAAAAAGGGGGGGGAAAGGAAATAAAAATTTTAAAAAAAAAATTTAACATTTTTAATCTTCTGTACAAAGGGAAAACTCAGTATATATTTTTTTTAGTTTGGCTTGAAGATTCATCATGGAAAAAATTTTATCGGCGACTATAATTTTAAAAAAGGGGGAAAAAATTTTTTGGGAACCCCCTAATTTGCCCAACACAAAAATATCAAACCCCCGGGGGCCTCCCCCCCCCGGTGACTTTAACCCCCGGAAAAAGGGGAAAATAACAGGGCCAAATAAAAAAATTTTTTCCTTTTTGTTTTTTTATAATTTTTCCCCCGGTCCCCCCGGAAATTAAATGGCCCTTTTAGAAAATATTTAAAAGGGTTTTTTTTGGTAAAATTTAGAAAAAGGCCCCATTTTTTTTCTTACACAAAAAATTTTCTTTTTTTCTTCCCGTTTTTAAAGTAAAATGTTTTTATCTTATTTTTAAGGGCTCCAACCAAAAAAAGCCCTTTTAAATAGTTTTAATTTTTTTAATTTTATTGGAAATTTTAAATTTTATTTTTCAAAAGATTCCTAAAATAATCAAATAATAATGAATGACCTTTTTATTTTTCTTAGGAAGGGCTTTTAAAAAATTTAGTGAATAAATGAGGTTTTTGACGGTTGTTTTTGTGTACGACATCGATAAATTTTAAGAAAGGGGATATAAACCCAATATACTTTTTAGAAGACTGCCTTTTTTTTGTCTATAAAGGGCCCAAAAAAGTTTACTTTTGTTTGGGGAAAATTTCAAAAAAATAAACCTAACCAAAAAAAATTAAAAAAATTTTGAAAAAGGGGCCCTTTCCCCCCTTAAATAAGAATTCCCCTCTTACCCCGTAGCAGAACCCCACGCCCCGAACCCAATTTTGACAAAAAAAATTTTAGAGGCCGGGAAAAAAAAACTGACCCTTTTTTTTAGCGCTTGAGTTTTCCCGGGGGAAATTTTAAAAAGAGCCCTTAGATTTGCGTTAAAACGTGGGTTGACCATAGGCATTACATTCCCGCACAAAAGAAACCAAAAGGAAAAAAAATGAGTTTTTTAAAACCGAAAAGAAGCTGACCCCCCAATAAGGCAGTTAATTTTTAAATCAGTCCATCATAACTGGCAGTGGTCGGGGGTTGAGAATAAAATATTTTTTGTTTTCCCGCAAAATATCATTAAAAAAAACGATGATACCGAAATTTCAGTGACCAAGCAGAACCCCCAAATATAAACCCCCTCCGAAAACTTTGTGATCCCCCCAAAAAAAGAAAAATTTCCCCACACACTGAACGGTTTTTTTTGTTAGATGTGAAAGAAATGGAGCCAAAAAACCAAGGGAGGGCGGCAAGGAAATTTTAAAAAAAACCGTAAAGTTGCCCGGTTTTTGTTTTCCACAGTATGAGCCGGATGTAGTCCCTCACCAGTTTTTGTTTAAGGCCCAATTTTTAAACGAACCCTTTCCCCTTACCCATAAGGGACAGCTTGGGGAATGAAATTTACAATTTCCCCCCAAAATGCCTGGAAACCCCCCACGATCCAAAGTGAAACCCCAAAAGGGCCCCCTTAAAGGGAAGAGGGGTTTTTAAAAAAACCCCTTTTGTAGGGGAATAGGCTCTGTCCCGCCCGGGAAATATGAGGTGGAAAATTTTTTTGGACCGTTTTGGGGGCAGTAGCCTCCCCCAAAAGGTTTTAAAATATATTGGAAAAATATTTGTGTGCATATTTTAAAGTAATTTTATATAGGGTATAATACAAAACAACATTATCTTTTCCCGCCTTTTTATTAGTCCCCTGCAGGAAAAATAGGCCCCTCCCCCTTTTCCAACCCTTTTTGTCCCCGAATTTTTTTTTTCCAAATTTTTAAACCCCAATTTCGTTTTCATCATGCCCTTTGGCACTGGTCTGGTCCCTTTTTCCTCCTTTTTTTATTTTAGCCCCAAACTGTTACTTTTTTTTTCCTTTTCCCTCCTGTTTCGCATTTTAATGGGCCTGTCAAATTGGCATTTTTTTTTTAGGGTTTTTTATAAATATTTTCTTCCCCTTTTGCCTGTCCCTGTCCGTGCACCCTCATCTGATTCTCGGCAATTCCCAGTACAACCCCCTCTCCTCCTTTTGACCACATTATTTTCCCTCAGTAATTAGGGGTATTTATGTCTGACCCACAGGTCAAAAAAGGGGAGGCGCATTAGTAAAAAATTTTTTTTTTAAACATAATGGTAAGGACCTCTTAGTTTACGGTATCAGCCGAAGGCGCCCCCAGCCTACACTAAGCAGCATTTTTTTACTCTTTGTAGAGTGTTTGTCTGTACGGTTCCCTTTATGAATAACTTTTTAAGACCTGTAGGCGCTTACCTTTGTACATGTTTTGTCAAATTGAACCGTTGAACATGATCTTAGTCTTTTTCTTGTTTTTTCTAAGCCGACTTTCAACTTTTTTTTGATTTTTATTAGCTGTACATTTCATTTGCAGTAGTTAGAGGTTGCCCTACCGTGGCAGTTTGAGTTGTAAGATTTGAAAAGTTTTCCACTACTCTTATGATTTCATCTTATATATGTCACTTCCCATCTGGTTTTTTGTTGCATACATTTTTTCTCCCTATTCCGAGTCTGCTTTTAAACCTTTTTTCATGTTTAGCCCCTGAGACGGTTTCATCTTTTGAGATTAAATTTTCCCGTACATCTCTCTTTTTTTTATTATAGCCGTTTTTATTTTCAGGAATTTATTTTGCTTTTTTAACGATACTTCATGCCCCCTACTTTTGCATAGTTATTTAGTTTCTAGGGGGAAAAGTTGCTGGAGTTATGTTTGATTTTTCCTTCCCGCCCTTCAAGGAGCTCATTTATAAATTCATTGAATGTTTGTGTTTTTTGGTAATTTTGAGATCTTCATCGTGAGCTGTAAATATTTTTTGGGTGTAAAGTTAAAAGTCGGTTTTGGTCTCAATTTAATTAAATTAGCTGAGTTTCATATAGTATTTTCCCCCCTTTCTGAGGGAAATTTTTTGGCCTCGACCATTCTATGGTTGCTGCCAACTTTACTAAATTTATAACTTCCAGTATTTTACTATGTCGCCCTTTTTAAAATTATGAAGTAATTTGTTTTTGATATCAAATGGTGATTATGTCCACTTCGCTCTAGTTTTTTTTTCAAGAAGTTTCATGATTTTGATGATGGACCCTCCACAACTTTTGTCCCTTCTCTTTCCTAGGCATATTCTGGATCCCCGCTAGGGTTTTCACCTTTTTTTTACGTTTTTGGCATTAAAATCTACATAATTTGTTGTAAAATGGGTTTTTCTTCATGGCTAAAGGCATTTTACAGAAGCTTTTTTCCTTCATATTTTGGCAGGGGTTGGAGATAGACTGAACAACTTTTAGGGGTACCTTTTGTTTTTTTTTTAATTTTTAATAAAAGCCACTCTTTCGTTTTACACATAGAAGACAATATTTTTCGAAGGTTTTTTTGGGAAACTAAAAAACCTACCCTAATTCCGTTTGCTCCCCTGGGTTTACCTTCCAATAGAGCACATGTCCAATTTAGTTTCTTTTTTGCCAAAGTCTTCTGATTTCACAGAGTCAACAAATCCCTTTTAATAAAAAATTTTTCCTAATAATGCTAGAAATTGGATTCAGTTCATTGTCCTCTTTTATAGTAAAAAAGGACATCAACGGGGGCAGCTGTTTTAACAGGATTTTTTAACAATATAACAAAAAAATTAAAAATTAAAACAAATTAAACAAACAACATAATGTAAAATACCCAATAAAAATATACAATATGTATAACATATACATACACAAAAATAACAATATGCGCATATAACCCCACATTATAAACACTACACGCCCCACCATTACATGCACACAATGAATATTTAAACATACACAAATGTACTATTAGTACATTATATAAAATTTTAAATTATATATATATATTATTAAAATATTATTTTATTATTAATATTATATTAAATATAAATATAATAATTAAAATATATATAAGTATACCCCGGTGACATCTTGTATTTACACTAACTATACGCATAATAAACGTACTTACACAAACATACTCCCCCTGATACACATGAATTTTTTTCCCCCTTAATACACACATACAGGGCCCGTCACACAAAAACGCTAAACCTGCCCACTTCTGGCATACGCGCTACCTCTGCACAAAACGTTTGAACAGTTTTTACCTGGCAACACAGCCCCCCATTAAAATACCCCATGCATATAATGTGCTAAATGGGGTTTGCAGCAGAGTGGTTTGAGGGAAGGCGACGGATGATGAGAAAAGAAAAAAATTTAGGGGGTTTTGGAATGGCAAAGGCGGAGTTGGGGTGAAGGAAGTTTAAAGGTGATTTTGTATTGGCTGTTTTGGAGAGGTGTCGCATTCCTTAGGGGTTTGCAAAGCCTAACCGGCGTGCCCCTTGGGCCGACCGCGGATTTGGCAGGGTCGTCTGGATTTTCAGCTTCCCTAGGATTTGGCAGGAAGGAACGACGTCTTTTTATAAAAAAATGGCAAAATTCCCAAAAAAATTTATTTTTTTTCCCCTTCAAAATATGACTGAGTCCAACCCTGTAGCGAGCCTTAGACAAACATTATGCTTCCAAATCTCTTGTGAGTGAAATTCGTCCTGTTTGAGAGGCAAACAGTTTTCAATTTTTGGGCAATGTTCATTAAATATTTTTCCTATCTTGTCGCAAAAATTTTTAAATTTTTGTATTTTTTTTTGTAAATTATTTTTTTCAACGGATATGAACTTTTTATTTTGGGATCTTCTTGTTTCAAATTTCACTTAGTGTTTTTTAGATACCGGGGGGGAATTTGTTTTTTTTTTTTGGGCGATAGTTTTTAAGCATGCCAGAAGGGTTCTTTCTTTTCCCACAGCTCATTTTGGTTTTTTTTATCATCTTCCATGTTTGAGTTTTTCAAATTGTTTGAACTGCTTTCTGAAATTGTTATCAAGAGTTTTTTTAGTCGAGCTTTTGAGGTGGTGTGGCGCTCCATCTTTTGAGTCTTATTTTAAAGTCATAGAAGGGGGTGGTCATGTTGCACGGCACCAGGTCTGTTTTGAATTTTTTATTTCAACTCTTTCCCTTTTTTGGCAGCACAATTGGGCAATTTTGGTTGGTGTTCTTTTTTCTGGTGAAAAAAACCCCGTGTCCCAAGGTCTTGGGGTGGGGTTTGGGAAAAATTTTGGCTTAAACTAAATATTTGATACAGAATTCAATAAAACTTTACCTTTCATTATTCTCCCAAGGCCCAATTTCCACAGGTGTCATTTTTTTTTTTTTGATATTTTTTTATTTTTCGTGAGGTTCCCATGAATATTTTTAATCCGTTAGGGTTGGTCTAAAGTATCTTGGGAGAGAGTTATAAAAAAAAAACCATTTCTTCATCATTGCAATATTGGTGGGCGTAGCATTTGATGATACTAATATTTGAGGTTTTGCTTGTATTCGACTTTAAAATCGATCATTTATTTTGGGGGTACCCAATTTGTGATTTGAAAGGGGTTTTTTTGTGAGAATTTTTAGCAACTCCCTGACTAAATTTTTTTCTTCTTTTCCCGAAAAAAGAAATGTCTTGTTTTTTTAGTTTTGAAACTTTCCCTTATTTTTAATTGGTCCAGATTCTAGATTTGAATGTTTATCTATCCCTTTCGTTTCAGACAGTATGTAATTTTCCATCTTTTTTTTCCTTTCGTTCCAGGTTCCCATTTTTAATGTGTTTCTTAAAAAGGACCTGTTTTTTTTACCTTTTTTTCCGATGCTATTTAACATTGTCAGCTGGTTTCCCCTAACTAACGGCCCCTGATAACCCACGCGCCCGGGCGATGTGGATGAATTACGTTTTTTGTATTAACATTTGGTTTTTAAAGGGTTTCAGGAGAAAAAAAAGTGAGGGAACCCCCAGGTCCTTTCAACTCGCAGTCCCAAAAAATTAGGGGAAAAAATACTCTGCCGCTTTTAAAAAAAATTACACTTAATACGCCAGAATATTTTTTTGGGGAAAACCAGTAATCAGTGAAAGAAAAGGGGTTTTCACCCGAACCAGCCTGCGCCGACAGTTTCACCGAACCCGGATAGGAGCTAATAGGGGCACCTTGTTTAAGGGCACCCTAGGGTGCAGTTTATTGTCTTACCCAGGACAAGCTTGAAGGGATACCATAGCAATAAAGGGTCCGGTAGGTTATCAAGTGCTGTGAAACCACCAAAGATAGCCTTAGCAAATCCCCGGGCACACACCCTCTCCATCAGCCTATCCATATGAATCCCCCCCCTTAAATCAGTTCAATGATCACCATTGATCACTGGATCGCTGGGGGGTTTTGAAGTGGACTTGGAGGGTACCACTATCAATAAGGTCAGTACCACTGAAAATTTTGGGTCAGTAAACCGCATAGGCCGGGAATCAAAATACCCTCCCTTATAAGGTCAAGGAGTAATACCCTTTCCCCCCTTACCGATCTCCTTACTATATTGTAAACCACCCCTTATCAAGTATTTAAGCACACGTAAAGGGCCCTGTTTATTTTTAAATAATTCCATTTATACCAAAAAAAAGGCGATCGTTAGTCAATGGACCAATCAGCAGCAGATGGAAAGCCCTGGCTGTTTATTGCCACGCCCCCCAAAGGTCCCAACACCATGGAGGCTCCCCAGTGATACTTCCAAAGATTTAACCAAAACATAAAATAAAGAACAAGATTTATTTCCTGGATAACCCTACTTTTAATAGCAAAACTCTAACACAAAGAGAAAAAATAATAAATAGCAATCGTTTTTTCAGGGAAAAAATATTATTTTTATATATATTTTTAAGATCACGGATTGTAATCCTTTAAAATATTGTTATTTATATTGGATCAAAGAAGGTTTTAGTTAAAAAAAAAATCAAGAAAAAAGTATTGCAATAAATACTAAGGGTCCCGATAATAGTAACTTGACGTTGCAGTGCTTGGTCATGAAAATAAAAAAGCCACCAAAAGTGTTTGGCGTCCGTAACTTAATTTACATTCAAACAAAGGTTTTGCCCCTAATGACGGGAAATAAAATTGTACTAATCCCGGTTTCAAAACCCGTACGAGAGGCCCGGGGCAGTTTTTTAACTCACAAAAGGGACAATGATGACGTAAACAGGCGCTAATTTTGGTTTTTGAGTATGGCCTTGGAGGCCTTCCGGGATTGAACGGCTCGTGTGAGATAAACACTGAACTGTTTTTAAGTATCCCAGAGCGTTTGTAGCAAGAGCCAGAAAATCCAGACAGGGGACCCTTTAAGTCCCGGAAAAGGGGTAATTTCGTATCGGCATCAGCCCGAGCCAAGAGGACCGACAGACCTCCTAGCCAGCCATCCCCAAATAATACGCATTTAATATTGATACAACACATACATTTTAAAAGAATTTTATGTGTAACACATAAGATTATAACATCTAATCTATCCATCTATCTATCTTCACACACACACACCATATTAAAATATTTTATATAATATATTATATTATATATATTATATATAAAAATTTTTATATTAATATATATGGTATAATATATAATATATATATTTTATAATAATATATAAATATATAAATATATTTTGTTATAAAGAATACATATATACACAAATTTCTTCATGACCTGTTTACAGTTGAATAGACAAGAGAGGAAAATGCTTAATATCTAGCATTAGATGTGGGTCAATTCTAATTCCCCCTCCTAATGACCCCTGAAAACTTTTTTTTTTTTTTTTGTTTTTTTTTAAAAAAATTAATGAAAACTAATTTGGGAAAACGTAAATCGAAGATATCAGCGGGGGTTAATTTTTAAAAAATATTTTTCAAAATCAGGTAGCAACTTCCATGCACGTTTTTTTCTTTCATATCAAAATTTAAAAAATA
>NC_051391.1:11562985-11565485 GCF_015228065.2 Penaeus monodon | reverse complement strand
TGAATCTGTATCACAGCTGAACATTAGCCTTTTGTATAGTTGTTACTCTTGCCGACACAGGGGCGTTCCTGGTCCCCTACCTATTGACGCTGGTACTGGTGGGCATCCCGCTGTTCTTCCTGGAGACGGCCGTCGGGCAGTTTAGTTCCTCCAGCTGCCTTGCCGTCTTCTCCGTCTGCCCGGCTTTCAAAGGCAAGGAATTCG
This sequence comes from Penaeus monodon, assembly GCF_015228065.2. Lineage (NCBI taxonomy): Eukaryota > Metazoa > Arthropoda > Malacostraca > Decapoda > Penaeidae > Penaeus > Penaeus monodon. Next base: position 11,565,281 of record NC_051391.1, on the reverse strand, counting down.
GTGCTTTTTCTGTGGGGACCATTTAGATAAGTTAATCGTGTGAAATATCTCCTTCACAGTTTATATGTACAACACAAGAGAATTTGTGTGTATTTGTATTATCTATTAAGCAAAAATAATATGATATATATATACATAACCTTTTTCCAATTTCTTAGAGCGAAAGAAGTTCTTTACTCTTGCCAAATTTCCCTCTTATATGTTGGGTTATAGGGGTGTCCCTCAGGAATAGAGAAACCAATACTGTTGAGTGAAACTACATTATTACAGACGTTTCGAAGAATCAATCTCCGCCACCAGTACTGAAAGTAGATACAAAATTTATGTATAAAAATGCTTGACAAAGAATGACGAAACATAATACAGAACAGTTTAACGAAGGTACAAATTGAATGTAGAAAAGAGGCAAATTAGGGTAGTATCCTTTTAACAATTGGATGGTTGTTTACTTGGTATATAGGGTGGTTGTGGTAGTTGTACAATTGAGCTCAGGTTTTATGCTAATGTGCTGGGATTCGGCTATGATCAGGTTGAATCTGTTAGGATGACAGGTCAAGATTTTGAAATCAGTAGTGTTAAATGGGTGAAGGTGAGAGTGCTCTCTGATTGCTGAGAAGGATGGTTTACTCAGTGGTAGGCCAGTCCTAATAGACTTGCCTTTATGTTTGAGAATGTGGTGTTGCAGCCATTGTGAGATAGAACCCACGTACCTAGCCTGACAGCTAGGACAAGTAAAAAGGTAAAACACATTAGAACATAAATCAGATGTCTCTATTAACTGTGGTAAATGTAGGTTTGTGTAAAAATTTCGGACAAAGGAAATTATTCATTACTTTATGAAATAGGTGGGATGGGTACCCAGTAAAATATTCTTTTTCAAAAAGATATACTTTCTTTGGTCTGGATTGCTGTATGCCATCTAACACCATTAACCACACATATTTCTTTCTTTTGAGAAACTTTGCCACCATCCGAAACTGTAGTATTTATAAAGAAACCAATAACATCTCTGTTGTGGCTAACAACACATTCAAGAAATTCAAACATATCACGGACAACCATGAGCACTAGTCACTCCCTGCTTCTTTGAAATCATCGAAAGATCATAAAATAATCCTTACCAGACAAGATAAAGGTGGCAGAGTCATTATCCTTAACAGAGACGACTACTATAATAAACTCCATACTTGGTAGTAACTCTAAAGTTAAACTAATTAACTCTGACACTTCTACTCAACTTTTAAAACTGAAATCTAAACTAAATAGGTTGTTACACTCGTTGGGGAAGTCACAACCTTCTCACTACTTCTGCTTTTAAACCTGGTTTCCTATATGGCCATAAACTCGGTGTACCTGTTGGCCCCATGATTTATGCTGTTGGTACAATGCCTTTTTTTCACTATTACTGCATGTAACTGTTGCTTTCGTAAAAGAAATTTACTCAAACCATTATACCCCATTACATTTGCCAGCTTTGACATTGAATCACTAATCACTAATGTCCCTCTGAAAGAAACCACAGAAATAATAGTTGACAAAACTACCTCTTTGACTCTGAACTCGGCTGGTTTAATCAAAACAACCTTTAGAAAGCTTTTAGAAATCGCTGCTCACTATTCAGTATTTACTTTTAATGTTTGCCTTTACACCCAAGTTGACGGCGTAGCAATGGGATCACCACTTGGCCCTTGTTATGCTAATACTTTCCCTGTTATCACGAATAACCTTGGCTCAATAACTGCCCTTCCAACTTCAATACCAATTTTTTATAGTTGATGTATGGACGACACTGTATTGCTTTTCAGTGGCTCTCGTATCAGTCCTTTTCTTTCATATCTAAATTCACAAGACCCTAACATGAAATACACATGCCAAGTTGAAAAAAAAAAAAAAAAAAAAAAGGTCGTTTTCTCTGTCAACACCAACAGGAAACCAATATCCACTGGCCTCGGACTTCACTTTCTGAACTACATACCTCTCATTTACAAATTAAACCGCCTGAAAACATTTATTAATGGAGTGTACAATATTTGTTCTACTTGGGCCAGTTTTCACACAGAGGCCATGCATTTTAAAAAAATAGTTTTACTTCGAATGAATACCCATCCCACCTTTTTCATAAAGTAATGAATAATTTCCTTTGTCAGAAGTTCTCACACAAACCTGCAATTACCACAGTTAATAAAGACATCAAAGATATAAAACTACCATATATGGGCGCTCTTACTTTTGAAATCTGAAGCTCGTTAAACAAAATCTTTGAGCAATGCTATCATCAAATCAGTTCCCGATTTGT